>NW_024883665.1:0-39492 GCF_019059575.1 Amphibalanus amphitrite
AACGAAGTCAAGTCAGATAATAGCGTAGTTTATAGGGTACCATGCGGGATGTGCGAGAAAGCAATATAGGAGAGACAGGGAGAGGGATAAATACTAGACTGAAAGAGCACAAAAGAGATCTTTGCAACTACCGAGAGTATAGCGCCTTTGTGGCCCATGCAGACGAAACGGGACATCTGCCAAACTGGGAGAGAGCAAAAGCAATAGCTTCCTGCAGTTCAAAATGTATTAGAAAAGCAGCCGAAGCGGCATTTATAAGCACTAGCGAAACGATTAACACGAAGGGTGGGTTCATAAAATGGGCATAATCGGCAGCAACTTTTAGCATCAAAGATTTTACAGAAAGCTGAAAATGAGAGAGAGAGAGAGAGAGAGAGAGAGAGAGAGAGGGAGAGAGGGAGAGAGAGAGAGAGAGAGAGATAGAGAGAGAGAGAGAGAGAGAGAGAGAGAGAGAGAGAGAGAGAGAGAGAGAGAGAGAGAGAGAGAGAGAGAGAGAGAGAGAGAGAGAAGAGAGAGAGAGAGGAGAGAGAGAGAGAGAGATAGAGAGAGAGAGTGAAGAGAGAGAGAGAAATGAAATAGATTTCTATACACCGTCAAACATGTTAAACTTTTAGGCATTTACTGATGTATCGAACGTTGATGTTTGGTGTAGGAGCATAATCACCGAAATATGATGATAGATTGTGAGTGTTTTTAGGTATAGGTGCCCTCCTCAGCAATGCTTATTATTTTCTAACTGAATCCGATTTTATTTCAAACGATTGTCACTGTGCTAGTTTTCTTGTTATACGTTTTTGAAAAAGCGCTGAAGAAGTCTTTCATAGACGAAACCGGTCCGCGTATTTATATGTAATTGTTACTTGAATATATTCGTATGCTACTTGCTCTTTACCACATCCTGGTATTTACTGGGAGCGGCACGGTGTGTGTTGGGTGCTTCTGACGGTCAGTTGTATTAACTGTTAGTTCCTCTACTGGCCACCAGTGAAAAGCGTATTAGCTGTACAGCAATGTAGTTGCTTCAGCTTTGGCGTAAACTTTCTCCTCTTCCGCTCACCATTCACCACCAGAGTCAGCAGCGTCTCGGCTGGCGGTCCAGTCAGTCAGGGCGAGTGTCTTCACTCGCCACAGCCGGCCGGACCCATTACAGGGCAGCAGAGTTATCAGTTACCAAGCTTTGGCCTATAAAGAAAACCAGGAAATAGTAGCAATTGCATATATGTAATGATTCTACTCTATTACGATTGAGCTAGCGAAGCGTATTCCTGTAACGTTTTTAATAGGCTTGTAAGTCAGCAACCGCTGGGCTGATTGACCTGCGTTACTCTTTGTTGCGCGTAATCCTATCCCTTCCATCTCGTTATTGACTACAACTGATGTATCTTGGTGAGTTATTGACTACAACTGATGTATCATGGTGAGCGTCGTGACACGTGCGACGTGAAGGGCCAAGAGTGTTCGTTATTCTGCTGCAGTAGCGATTTTGGGTTGCTCATATATCTTGAACCCTGAACTGCCACGCCGATTGCGCTCAAATTTGGTACACTGTTTGGGACTGGTTGATAGGGATGTGTTTTTTTATAACTCGCATGTGTTTTTTTATAGCGCGGAGAAAAAAGTAGGAATTGTTAGGGTTAAGCAGGGAGTCACCGATGTTAGATCCCTCTCTGGGTCTTTTCATAGGGGGTCACGGTCCTGACCCGAGATAGCTGAGCTGTGTCGCAGCCCTGACCTCAGACAGCTGAGCTGTGCACGCCGTCGGCTCGGCCGTCAGTCGCCACAGCCGCTGACGCCAGTGTCCAAACAGCTCCCAACAATATCCGGCCCTGTATAGCAGGATGAGCCATCAGAGGCGGGAGTGATCACCGGAACGGGCTGCATGGTACAGGACGGGCTGGGAACACGTCAACTCCAGCATGACGTGTTCCCAGTGTACCTGCATGTAGTTTCTTTATTCCTCAGCAGTTGTCATCCCCTTGGCGTTAGTGTTTCGCGTCCCTCCATTGATCACTCCCGCCTCTGATGGCTTATCCTGCTATACAGGGCCGGATATTGTTTGGAGCTGTTTGGACACTGGCGTCAGCGTCTGTGGCGACTGACGGCCGAGCCGACGGCGTGCACAGCTCAGCTGTCTGAGCCCTGAGGTCAGGGCTGCGACACAGCTCAGCTATCTCGGGTCAGGACCGTGACCTATGAAAGGACGCAGAGAGGGATCTAACATCGGTGACTCCCTGCTTAACCCTAACAATCCCGACTTTTTTGTCCGCGATATAAAAAACACATGCGGTTAGGCTACCTGTGTCGAATTAATTAAAGCTTATTATGTCAAAGTTTCAAAACATCAATCCGGTCTGCATGTCTGACTGCTCGCAGAACGGTTCTAGAGGCAGTGTCAGCGCGCGCGGAACGGTCCTCAGATGTGTCCACTTTCAAGCGCGGAACGGTCCTACTGCGCCACCAGACTCCTCTCCCTCTCCCCTCCCCCCTGTCCGCTGGTCTATGTCAGACACCAGTACACCACTGACCTCCCCTACCCTCCCCTGACCTTCTCAGGTGCCAGCTGAGACGCTGGTCGGCCTACAGAACCTGCTCGTTCACCTGCGGGACGTCTCGGCAGAAAACGCGCACGTCTACCAGTACCGACTCTGGGACGCTAAGAGGGTCAAGGTGGAGACCGCCCAGAACAGGGTATGTAACATAGACCGTAACACAAGCCGTAACGCAGGTCGTTACACAGGGCGTGAAATAGATTGAACACAGACCGTAACATAGATCGAACACAGACCGTAACACTGGCTGCGTACGTGCGGGCACTCGGCCGGCCGGAACTGGGCTGGATCCATTGGGCAATGAACAGGTGCTTTCTGTGACAGCGTCACCGCTGCAGGTCAGTCAGGGACACACAGACACTGCACCCGGCGCCCTTGTGCATGGTACAGGGCTCGCGGGTTTTAGCGGTAGGTTTTGCACCTAGAAAATTTAGTGTACTTCAGGCTATATCTTCGTCGTCTTAAGCTTTTAAGTGTTGAAGATGCGATCGACTTGTTGGGTAACAAGCCGGCCATGATCGTGTAAAATGGCTTCATCGTAGATCGATTAGTTTCTGAGATATAACCGGAAATGTAAAAGTGCAAAACCTACCGCTTAATCTCGCGAGACCTGTACCTGAGCCCTGAGCGCGCCCATGTGTCGCCCCCAGGGCGTGTCGCCGGACGGTTCTGTGTGTCGGACTGAAACCTGAACCTGCCTGAGTGTAATGCTATGACTCCCCAGGGTGTGTCGCCGGATGGGGCGGCCGGCTACCGGGACGGGCTGCGGCGGGCCACCAACGGCCACCCGCTCTCCGCCGAGGAGGTACAGAAGGTCGTCAGCCGGGTGAACCAGCTCTCCAGCTAGCGGCGCAGAGGTCAGTCACCGCACCGGGCATCTTGCACGGGGACCCTAACAGACGCCTCACTCCTTTCCCTAATCTCAGTTGTTCTTTCACTTTTTTTATTATTATAAATAATGGAGATAGACCAGAGCATTTTCGGTGCATTTATTCGGGTCATTTTACTCCAACGGGGTTGCGTTGTCGGCACAGTCCTGTCTGGTCTGTGTGCTGCGGCGATGCTAGTCTGCTATCCGGTGACCCAACGCCACTGTCCGCTGACCGAGTGTCGACTCTCTGCTGACCGTGTAACGTCTGTCCGTCAGGTTGGTGGCCGTGAATGCCTGTCTGACGGCGCCGGAGGGCAGCGCCGGCCGGCTGCTGTCAATGCTGGACCAGCTGCGGCCGCCGGACGCCGGAGCGCTGCCCGACTGGGGTCTACATCCTGGTACGTTACTGGGAGCGGCACGGTTTGTGTTGGGTGCTTCTGACGGTCAGTTGTGGTAACTGTTAGTTCCTCTACTGGCCACCAGGTGAAAAGCGTATTAGCTGTACAGCAATGTAGAGTTGCTTCAGCTTTGGTGTAAACTTTCTCCTCTTCCGCTCACCAATCACCACCAGAGTCAGCAGCGTCTCGGCTGGCGGTCCAGTCAGTCAGGGCGAGTGTCTTCACTCGCCACAGCGGGCCGGACCCATTACAGGGCAGCAGAGTTATCAGTTACCAAGCCTTGGCCTATAAAGAAAACCAGGAAATAGTAGCAATTGCATATATGTAATGATTCTACTCTATTACGATTGAGCTAGCGAAGCGTATTCCTGTAAAGTTTTTAATAGGCTTGTAAGTCAGCAACTGCTGGGCTGATTGACCTGCGTTACTCTTTGTTGTGCGTAATCCTATCCCTTCCATCTCGTTATTGACTACAACTGATGTATCTTGATGAGTTATTGACTACAACTGATGTATCATGGTGAGCGTCGTGACACGTGCGACGTGAAGGGCCAAGAGTGTTCGTTATTCTGCTGCAGTAGCGATTTTGGGTTGCTCATATATCTTGAACCCTGAACTGCCACGCCGATTGCGCTCAAATTTGGTACACTGTTTGGGACTGGTTGATAGGGATGTGTTTTTTTATAACTCGCATGTGTTGTTTTATAGCGCGGAGAAAAAAGTAGGGATTGTTAGGGTTAAGCAGGGAGTCACCGATGTTAGATCCCTCTCTGGGTCTTTTCATAGGGGGTCACGGTCCTGACCCGAGATAGCTGAGCTGTGTCGCAGCCCTGCCCTCAGACAGCTGAGCTGTGCACGCCGTCGGCTCGGCCGTAAGTCGCCACAGCCGCTGACGCCAGTGTCCAAACAGCTCCAAAAAATATCCGGCCCTGTATAGCAGGATAAGCCATCAGAGGCGGGAGTGATCACCGGAACGGGCTGCATGGTACAGGACGGGCTGGGAACACATCAACTCCAGCATGACGTGTTCCCAGTGTACCTGCATGTAGTTTCTTTATTCCTCAGCAGTTGTCATCTCCTTGGCGTTAGTGTTTCGCGTCCCTCCATTGATCACTCCCGCCTCTGATGGCTTATCCTGCTATACAGGGCCGGATATTGTTTGGAGCTGTTTGGACACTAGCTTCAGCGGCTGTGGCGACTGACGGCCGAGCCGACGGCGTGCACAGCTCAGCTGTCTGAGGTCAGGGCTGCGACACAGCTCAGCTATCTCGGGTCAGGAGCGTGACCTATGAAAGGACCCAGAGAGGGATCTAACATCGGTGACTCCCTGCTTAACCCTAACAATCCCCACTTTTTTGTCCGCGATATAAAAAACACATGCGGTTAGGCTACCTGTGTCGAATTAATTAAAGTTTATTATGTCAAAGTTTCAAAACATCAATCCGGTCTGCATGTCTGACTGCTCGCAGAACGGTTCTAGAGGCAGTGTCAGCGCGCGCGGAACGGACCTCAGATGTGTCCACTTTCAAGCGCGGAACGTTCCTACTGCGCCACCAGACTCCTCTCCCTCTCCCCTCCCCCCTGTCCGCTGGTCTATGTCAGACACCAGTACACCACTGACCTCCCCTACCCTCCCCTGACCTTCTCAGGTGCCAGCTGATACGCTGGTCGGCCTACAGAACATGCTCGTTCACCTGCGGGACGTCTCGGCAGAGAACGCGCACCTCTACCAGTACCGACTCTGGAACGCTAAGAGGGTCAAGGTGGAGACCGCCCAGAACAGGGTATGTAACACAGACCGTAACACAAGCCGTAACGCAGGTCGTTACACAGGACGTAAAATAGATTGAACACAGACCGTAGCATAGATCGAACACAGACCGTAACACTGGCTGCGTACGTGCGGGCACTCGGCCGGCCGGAACTAGGCTGGATCCATTGGGCAATGAACAGTTGCTTTCTGTGACAGCGTCACCGCTGCAGGTCAGTCAGGGACACACAGACACTGCACCCGGCGCCCTTGTGCATGGTACAGGGCTCGCGGGTCTTAGCGGTAGGTTTTGCACCTAGAAAATTTAGTGTACTTCAGGCTATATCTTCGTCGTCTTAAGCTTTTAAGTGTTGAAGATGCGATCGACTTGTTGGGTAACAAGTCGGCCATGATCGTGTAAAATGGCTTCATCGTAGATCGATTAGTTTCTGAGATATATCCGGAAATGTAAAAGTGCAAAACCTACCGCTTAATCTCGCGAGACCTGTACCTGAGCCCTGAGCGCGCCCATGTGTCGCCCCCAGGGCGTGTCGCCGGACGGTTCTGTGTGTCGTACTGAAACCTGAACCTGCCTGAGTGTTATGCTATGACTCCCCAGGGCGTGTCGCCGGATGGGGCGGCCGGCTACCGGGACGGGCTGCGGCGGGCCACCAATGGCCACCCGCTCTCCGCCGAGGAGGTACAGAAGGTCGTCAGCCGGGAGCTCTCCAGCTAGCGGCGCAGAGGTCAGTCACCGCACCGGGCGTATTGCACGGGGACCCTAACAGACGCCTCACTCCTTTCCCTCATCTCAGTTGTTCTTTCATTTTTGTATTATTATAAATAATGGAGATAGACCAGAGCATTTTCGGTGCATTTATTAGGGTCATGTTACTCCAACGGGGTTGCATTGTCGGCACAGTCCTGTCTGGTCTGTGTGCTGCGGCGATGCTCTGCCATCCGGTGACCCAACGCCACTGTCCGCTGACCGAGTGTCGGCTCTTTGCTGACCGTGTAACGTCTGTCCGTCAGGGTGGTGGCCGTGAACGCCTGTCGGACGGCGCCGGAGGGCAGCGCCGGCCGGCTGCTGTCACTGCTGGACCAGCTGCGGCTGCCGGACGCCGGAGCGCTGCCCGACTGGGGTCTACATCCTGGTAAACGAAGTCAAGTCAGATAATAGCGTAGTTTATAGGGTACCATGCGGGATGTGCGAGAAAGCATATATAGGAGAGACAGGGAGAGGGATAAATACTAGACTGAAAGAGCACAAAAGAGATCTTTGCAACTACCGAGAGTATAGCGCCTTTGTGGCCCATGCAGACGAAACGGGACATCTGCCAAACTGGGAGAGAGCAAAAGCAATAGCTTCCTGCAGTTCAAAATGTATTAGAAAAGCAGCCGAAGCGGCATTTATAAGCACTAGCGAAACGATTAACACGAAGGGTGGGTTCATAAAATGGGCATAATCGGCAGCAACTTTAGCATCAAAGATTTTACAGAAAGCTGAAAATGAGAGAGAGAGAGAGAGAGAGAGAGAGAGAGAGAGAGAGAGAGAGAGAGAGGGAGAGAGGGAGAGAGAGAGAGAGAGAGAGAGAGGAGAGAGAGAGAGAGACACACAGAGAGAGAGAGAGAGAGAGAGAGAGAGAGAGAAAGAGAGAGAGAGAGAGAGAGAGAGAGAGAGAGAGAGTGAGAGAGAGAGAGAAATGAAATAGATTTCTATACACCGTCAAACATGTTAAACTTTTAGGCATTTACTGATGTATCGAACGTTGATGTTTGGTGTAGGAGCATAATCACCGAAATATGATGATAGATTGTGAGTGTTTTTAGGTAGTAGGTGCCCTCCTCAGCAATGCTTATTATTTTCTAACTGAATCCGATTTTATTTCAAACGATTGTCACTGTGCTAGTTTTCTTGTTATAACGTTTTTGAAAAAGCGCTGAAGAAGTCTTTCATAGACGAAACCGGTCCGCGTATTTATATGTAATTGTTACTTGAATATATTCGTATGCTACTTGCTCTTTACCACATCCTGGTATGTTACTGGGAGCGGCACGGTGTGTGTTGGGTGCTTCTGACGGTCAGTTGTATTAACTGTTAGTTCCTCTACTGGCCACCAGGTGAAAAGCGTATTAGCTGTACAGCAATGTAGTTGCTTCAGCTTTGGCGTAAACTTTCTCCTCTTCCGCTCACCATTCACCACCAGAGTCAGCAGCGTCTCGGCTGGCGGTCCAGTCAGTCAGGGCGAGTGTCTTCACTCGCCACAGCGGGCCGGACCCATTACAGGGCAGCAGAGTTATCAGTTACCAAGCTTTGGCCTATAAAGAAAACCAGGAAATAGTAGCAATTGCATATATGTAATGATTCTACTCTATTACGATTGAGCTAGCGAAGCGTATTCCTGTAACGTTTTTAATAGGCTTGTAAGTCAGCAACCGCTGGGCTGATTGACCTGCGTTACTCTTTGTTGCGCGTAATCCTATCCCTTCCATCTCGTTATTGACTACAACTGATGTATCTTGGTGAGTTATTGACTACAACTGATGTATCATGGTGAGCGTCGTGACACGTGCGACGTGAAGGGCCAAGAGTGTTCGTTATTCTGCTGCAGTAGCGATTTTGGGTTGCTCATATATCTTGAACCCTGAACTGCCACGCCGATTGCGCTCAAATTTGGTACACTGTTTGGGACTGGTTGATAGGGATGTGTTTTTTTATAACTCGCATGTGTTTTTTTATAGCGCGGAGAAAAAAGTAGGAATTGTTAGGGTTAAGCAGGGAGTCACCGATGTTAGATCCCTCTCTGGGTCTTTTCATAGGGGGTCACGGTCCTGACCCGAGATAGCTGAGCTGTGTCGCAGCCCTGACCTCAGACAGCTGAGCTGTGCACGCCGTCGGCTCGGCCGTCAGTCGCCACAGCCGCTGACGCCAGTGTCCAAACAGCTCCCAACAATATCCGGCCCTGTATAGCAGGATGAGCCATCAGAGGCGGGAGTGATCACCGGAACGGGCTGCATGGTACAGGACGGGCTGGGAACACGTCAACTCCAGCATGACGTGTTCCCAGTGTACCTGCATGTAGTTTCTTTATTCCTCAGCAGTTGTCATCCCCTTGGCGTTAGTGTTTCGCGTCCCTCCATTGATCACTCCCGCCTCTGATGGCTTATCCTGCTATACAGGGCCGGATATTGTTTGGAGCTGTTTGGACACTGGCGTCAGCGTCTGTGGCGACTGACGGCCGAGCCGACGGCGTGCACAGCTCAGCTGTCTGAGCCCTGAGGTCAGGGCTGCGACACAGCTCAGCTATCTCGGGTCAGGACCGTGACCTATGAAAGGACGCAGAGAGGGATCTAACATCGGTGACTCCCTGCTTAACCCTAACAATCCCGACTTTTTTGTCCGCGATATAAAAAACACATGCGGTTAGGCTACCTGTGTCGAATTAATTAAAGCTTATTATGTCAAAGTTTCAAAACATCAATCCGGTCTGCATGTCTGACTGCTCGCAGAACGGTTCTAGAGGCAGTGTCAGCGCGCGCGGAACGGTCCTCAGATGTGTCCACTTTCAAGCGCGGAACGGTCCTACTGCGCCACCAGACTCCTCTCCCTCTCCCCTCCCCCCTGTCCGCTGGTCTATGTCAGACACCAGTACACCACTGACCTCCCCTACCCTCCCCTGACCTTCTCAGGTGCCAGCTGAGACGCTGGTCGGCCTACAGAACCTGCTCGTTCACCTGCGGGACGTCTCGGCAGAAAACGCGCACGTCTACCAGTACCGACTCTGGGACGCTAAGAGGGTCAAGGTGGAGACCGCCCAGAACAGGGTATGTAACATAGACCGTAACACAAGCCGTAACGCAGGTCGTTACACAGGGCGTGAAATAGATTGAACACAGACCGTAACATAGATCGAACACAGACCGTAACACTGGCTGCGTACGTGCGGGCACTCGGCCGGCCGGAACTGGGCTGGATCCATTGGGCAATGAACAGGTGCTTTCTGTGACAGCGTCACCGCTGCAGGTCAGTCAGGGACACACAGACACTGCACCCGGCGCCCTTGTGCATGGTACAGGGCTCGCGGGTTTTAGCGGTAGGTTTTGCACCTAGAAAATTTAGTGTACTTCAGGCTATATCTTCGTCGTCTTAAGCTTTTAAGTGTTGAAGATGCGATCGACTTGTTGGGTAACAAGCCGGCCATGATCGTGTAAAATGGCTTCATCGTAGATCGATTAGTTTCTGAGATATAACCGGAAATGTAAAAGTGCAAAACCTACCGCTTAATCTCGCGAGACCTGTACCTGAGCCCTGAGCGCGCCCATGTGTCGCCCCCAGGGCGTGTCGCCGGACGGTTCTGTGTGTCGGACTGAAACCTGAACCTGCCTGAGTGTAATGCTATGACTCCCCAGGGTGTGTCGCCGGATGGGGCGGGCCGGCTACCGGGACGGGCTGCGGCGGGCCACCAACGGCCACCCGCTCTCCGCCGAGGAGGTACAGAAGGTCGTCAGCCGGGTGAACCAGCTCTCCAGCTAGCGGCGCAGAGGTCAGTCACCGCACCGGGCATCTTGCACGGGGACCCTAACAGACGCCTCACTCCTTTCCCTAATCTCAGTTGTTCTTTCACTTTTTTATTATTATAAATAATGGAGATAGACCAGAGCATTTTCGGTGCATTTATTCGGGTCATTTTACTCCAACGGGGTTGCGTTGTCGGCACAGTCCTGTCTGGTCTGTGTGCTGCGGCGATGCTAGTCTGCTATCCGGTGACCCAACGCCACTGTCCGCTGACCGAGTGTCGACTCTCTGCTGACCGTGTAACGTCTGTCCGTCAGGTTGGTGGCCGTGAATGCCTGTCTGACGGCGCCGGAGGGCAGCGCCGGCCGGCTGCTGTCAATGCTTGACCAGCTGCGGCCGCCGGACGCCGGAGCGCTGCCCGACTGGGGTCTACATCCTGGTACGTTACTGGGAGCGGCACGGTTTGTGTTGGGTGCTTCTGACGGTCAGTTGTGGTAACTGTTAGTTCCTCTACTGGCCACCAGGTGAAAAGCGTATTAGCTGTACAGCAATGTAGAGTTGCTTCAGCTTTGGTGTAAACTTTCTCCTCTTCCGCTCACCAATCACCACCAGAGTCAGCAGCGTCTCGGCTGGCGGTCCAGTCAGTCAGGGCGAGTGTCTTCACTCGCCACAGCGGGCCGGACCCATTACAGGGCAGCAGAGTTATCAGTTACCAAGCCTTGGCCTATAAAGAAAACCAGGAAATAGTAGCAATTGCATATATGTAATGATTCTACTCTATTACGATTGAGCTAGCGAAGCGTATTCCTGTAAAGTTTTTAATAGGCTTGTAAGTCAGCAACTGCTGGGCTGATTGACCTGCGTTACTCTTTGTTGTGCGTAATCCTATCCCTTCCATCTCGTTATTGACTACAACTGATGTATCTTGATGAGTTATTGACTACAACTGATGTATCATGGTGAGCGTCGTGACACGTGCGACGTGAAGGGCCAAGAGTGTTCGTTATTCTGCTGCAGTAGCGATTTTGGGTTGCTCATATATCTTGAACCCTGAACTGCCACGCCGATTGCGCTCAAATTTGGTACACTGTTTGGGACTGGTTGATAGGGATGTGTTTTTTTTATAACTCGCATGTGTTGTTTTATAGCGCGGAGAAAAAAGTAGGGATTGTTAGGGTTAAGCAGGGAGTCACCGATGTTAGATCCCTCTCTGGGTCTTTTCATAGGGGGTCACGGTCCTGACCCGAGATAGCTGAGCTGTGTCGCAGCCCTGCCCTCAGACAGCTGAGCTGTGCACGCCGTCGGCTCGGCCGTAAGTCGCCACAGCCGCTGACGCCAGTGTCCAAACAGCTCCAAAAAATATCCGGCCCTGTATAGCAGGATAAGCCATCAGAGGCGGGAGTGATCACCGGAACGGGCTGCATGGTACAGGACGGGCTGGGAACACATCAACTCCAGCATGACGTGTTCCCAGTGTACCTGCATGTAGTTTCTTTATTCCTCAGCAGTTGTCATCTCCTTGGCGTTAGTGTTTCGCGTCCCTCCATTGATCACTCCCGCCTCTGATGGCTTATCCTGCTATACAGGGCCGGATATTGTTTGGAGCTGTTTGGACACTAGCTTCAGCGGCTGTGGCGACTGACGGCCGAGCCGACGGCGTGCACAGCTCAGCTGTCTGAGGTCAGGGCTGCGACACAGCTCAGCTATCTCGGGTCAGGAGCGTGACCTATGAAAGGACCCAGAGAGGGATCTAACATCGGTGACTCCCTGCTTAACCCTAACAATCCCCACTTTTTTGTCCGCGATATAAAAAACACATGCGGTTAGGCTACCTGTGTCGAATTAATTAAAGTTTATTATGTCAAAGTTTCAAAACATCAATCCGGTCTGCATGTCTGACTGCTCGCAGAACGGTTCTAGAGGCAGTGTCAGCGCGCGCGGAACGGACCTCAGATGTGTCCACTTTCAAGCGCGGAACGTTCCTACTGCGCCACCAGACTCCTCTCCCTCTCCCCTCCCCCCTGTCCGCTGGTCTATGTCAGACACCAGTACACCACTGACCTCCCCTACCCTCCCCTGACCTTCTCAGGTGCCAGCTGATACGCTGGTCGGCCTACAGAACATGCTCGTTCACCTGCGGGACGTCTCGGCAGAGAACGCGCACCTCTACCAGTACCGACTCTGGAACGCTAAGAGGGTCAAGGTGGAGACCGCCCAGAACAGGGTATGTAACACAGACCGTAACACAAGCCGTAACGCAGGTCGTTACACAGGACGTAAAATAGATTGAACACAGACCGTAGCATAGATCGAACACAGACCGTAACACTGGCTGCGTACGTGCGGGCACTCGGCCGGCCGGAACTAGGCTGGATCCATTGGGCAATGAACAGTTGCTTTCTGTGACAGCGTCACCGCTGCAGGTCAGTCAGGGACACACAGACACTGCAACCCGGCGCCCTTGTGCATGGTACAGGGCTCGCGGGTCTTAGCGGTAGGTTTTGCACCTAGAAAATTTAGTGTACTTCAGGCTATATCTTTGTCGTCTTAAGCTTTTAAGTGTTGAAGATGCGATCGACTTGTTGGGTAACAAGTCGGGCCATGATCGTGTAAAATGGCTTCATCGTAGATCGATTAGTTTCTGAGATATATCCGGAAATGTAAAAGTGCAAAACCTACCGCTTAATCTCGCGAGACCTGTACCTGAGCCCTGAGCGCGCCCATGTGTCGCCCCCAGGGCGTGTCGCCGGACGGTTCTGTGTGTCGTACTGAAACCTGAACCTGCCTGAGTGTTATGCTATGACTCCCCAGGGCGTGTCGCCGGATGGGGCGGCCGGCTACCGGGACGGGCTGCGGCGGGCCACCAATGGCCACCCGCTCTCCGCCGAGGAGGTACAGAAGGTCGTCAGCCGGGAGCTCTCCAGCTAGCGGCGCAGAGGTCAGTCACCGCACCGGGCGTATTGCACGGGGACCCTAACAGACGCCTCACTCCTTTCCCTCATCTCAGTTGTTCTTTCATTTTTGTATTATTATAAATAATGGAGATAGACCAGAGCATTTTCGGTGCATTTATTAGGGTCATGTTACTCCAACGGGGTTGCATTGTCGGCACAGTCCTGTCTGGTCTGTGTGCTGCGGCGATGCTCTGCCATCCGGTGACCCAACGCCACTGTCCGCTGACCGAGTGTCGGCTCTTTGCTGACCGTGTAACGTCTGTCCGTCAGGGTGGTGGCCGTGAACGCCTGTCGGACGGCGCCGGAGGGCAGCGCCGGCCGGCTGCTGTCACTGCTGGACCAGCTGCGGCTGCCGGACGCCGGAGCGCTGCCCGACTGGGGTCTACATCCTGGTAAACGAAGTCAAGTCAGATAATAGCGTAGTTTATAGGGTACCATGCGGGATGTGCGAGAAAGCATATATAGGAGAGACAGGGAGAGGGATAAATACTAGACTGAAAGAGCACAAAAGAGATCTTTGCAACTACCGAGAGTATAGCGCCTTTGTGGCCCATGCAGACGAAACGGGACATCTGCCAAACTGGGAGAGAGCAAAAGCAATAGCTTCCTGCAGTTCAAAATGTATTAGAAAAGCAGCCGAAGCGGCATTTATAAGCACTAGCGAAACGATTAACACGAAGGGTGGGTTCATAAAATAGGCATAATCGGCAGCAACTTTTAGCATCAAAGATTTTACAGAAAGCTGAAAATGAGAGAGAGAGAGAGAGAGAGAGAGAGAGAGAGAGAGAGAGAGAGAGAGAGAGAGAGAGAGAGAGAGAGAGAGAGAGAGAGAGAGAGAGAGAGAGAGGGAGAGGGAGAGAGGGAGAGAGAGAGAGAGAGAGAGGGAGAGAGAGAGAGAGACACAGAGAGAGAGAGAGAGAGAGAGAGAGAGAGAGAGAGAGAGAGAGAGAGAGAGAGAGAGAGAGAGAGAGAGAGAGAGAGAGAGAAAGAGAGAGAGAGAGAGAGAGAGTGAGAGAGAGAGAGAAATGAAATAGATTTCTATACACCGTCAAACATGTTAAACTTTTAGGCATTTACTGATGTATCGAACGTTGATGTTTGGTGTAGGAGCATAATCACCGAAATATGATGATAGATTGTGAGTGTTTTTAGGTAGTAGGTGCCCTCCTCAGCAATGCTTATTATTTTCTAACTGAATCCGATTTTATTTCAAACGATTGTCACTGTGCTAGTTTTCTTGTTATACGTTTTTGAAAAAGCGCTGAAGAAGTCTTTCATAGACGAAACCGGTCCGCGTATTTATATGTAATTGTTACTTGAATATATTCGTATGCTACTTGCTCTTTACCACATCCTGGTATGTTACTGGGAGCGGCACGGTGTGTGTTGGGTGCTTCTGACGGTCAGTTGTATTAACTGTTAGTTCCTCTACTGGCCACCAGGTGAAAAGCGTATTAGCTGTACAGCAATGTAGTTGCTTCAGCTTTGGCGTTAACTTTCTCCTCTTCCGCTCACCATTCACCACCAGAGTCAGCAGCGTCTCGGCTGGCGGTCCAGTCAGTCAGGGCGAGTGTCTTCACTCGCCACAGCGGGCCGGACCCATTACAGGGCAGCAGAGTTATCAGTTACCAAGCTTTGGCCTATAAAGAAAACCAGGAAATAGTAGCAATTGCATATATGTAATGATTCTACTCTATTACGATTGAGCTAGCGAAGCGTATTCCTGTAACGTTTTTAATAGGCTTGTAAGTCAGCAACCGCTGGGCTGATTGACCTGCGTTACTCTTTGTTGCGCGTAATCCTATCCCTTCCATCTCGTTATTGACTACAACTGATGTATCTTGGTGAGTTATTGACTACACCTGATGTATCATGGTGAGCGTCGTGACACGTGCGACGTGAAGGGCCAAGAGTGTTCGTTATTCTGCTGCAGTAGCGATTTTGGGTTGCTCATATATCTTGAACCCTGAACTGCCACGCCGATTGCGCTCAAATTTGGTACACTGTTTGGGACTGGTTGATAGGGATGTGTTTTTTTATAACTCGCATGTGTTTTTTTTTATAGCGCGGAGAAAAAAGTAGGAATTGTTAGGGTTAAGCAGGGAGTCACCGATGTTAGATCCCTCTCTGGGTCTTTTCATAGGGGGTCACGGTCCTGACCCGAGATAGCTGAGCTGTGTCGCAGCCCTGACCTCAGACAGCTGAGCTGTGCACGCCGTCGGCTCGGCCGTCAGTCGCCACAGCCGCTGACGCCAGTGTCCAAACAGCTCCCAACAATATCCGGCCCTGTATAGCAGGATGAGCCATCAGAGGCGGGAGTGATCACCGGAACGGGCTGCATGGTACAGGACGGGCTGGGAACACATCAACTCCAGCATGACGTGTTCCCAGTGTACCTGCATGTAGTTTCTTTATTCCTCAGCAGTTGTCATCCCCTTGGCGTTAGTGTTTCGCGTCCCTCCATTGATCACTCCCGCCTCTGATGGCTTATCCTGTCATACAGGGCCGGATATTGTTTGGAGCTGTTTGGACACTGGCGTCAGCGTCTGTGGCGACTGACGGCCGAGCCGACGGCGTGCACAGCTCAGCTGTCTGAGCCCTGAGGTCAGGGCTGCGACACAGCTCAGCTATCTCGGGTCAGGACCGTGACCTATGAAAGGACGCAGAGAGGGATCTAACATCGGTGACTCCCTGCTTAACCCTAACAATCCCGACTTTTTTGTCCGCGATATAAAAAACACATGCGGTTAGGCTACCTGTGTCGAATTAATTAAAGCTTATTATGTCAAAGTTTCAAAACATCAATCCGGTCTGCATGTCTGACTGCTCGCAGAACGGTTCTAGAGGCAGTGTCAGCGCGCGCGGAACGGTCCTCAGATGTGTCCACTTTCAAGCGCGGAACGGTCCTACTGCGCCACCAGACTCCTCTCCCTCTCCCCTCCCCCCTGTCCGCTGGTCTATGTCAGACACCAGTACACCACTGACCTCCCCTACCCTCCCCTGACCTTCTCAGGTGCCAGCTGAGACGCTGGTCGGCCTACAGAACCTTCTCGTTCACCTGCGGGACGTCTCGGCAGAGAACGCGCACGTCTACCAGTACCGACTCTGGAACGCTAAGAGGGTCAAGGTGGAGACCGCCCAGAACAGGGTATGTAACACAGACCGTAACACAAGCCGTAACGCAGGTCGTTACACAGGACGTAAAATAGATTGAATACAGACCGTAACATAGATCGAACACAGACCGTAACACTGGCTGCGTACGTGCGGGCACTCGGCCGGCCGGAACTAGGCTGGATCCCTTGGGCAATGAACAGGTGCTTTCTGTGACAGCGTCACCGCTGCAGGTCAGTCAGGGACACACAGACACTGCACCCGGCGCCCTTGTGCATGGTACAGGGCTCGCGGGTCTTAGCGGTAGGTTTTGCACCTAGAAAATTTAGTGTACTTCAGGCTATATCTTCGTCGTCTTAAGCTTTTAAGTGTTGAAGATGCGATCGACTTGTTGGGTAACAAGTCGGCCATGATCGTGTAAAATGGCTTCATCGTAGATCGATTAGTTTCTGAGATATATCCGGAAATGTAAAAGTGCAAAACCTACCGCTTAATCTCGCGAGACCTGTACCTGAGCCCTGAGCGCGCCCATGTGTCGCCCCCAGGGCGTGTCGCCGGACGGTTCTGTGTGTCGTACTGAAACCTGAACCTGCCTGAGTGTTATGCTATGACTCCCCAGGGCGTGTCGCCGGATGGGGCGGCCGGCTACCGGGACGGGCTGCGGCGGGCCACCAATGGCCACCCGCTCTCCGCCGAGGAGGTACAGAAGGTCGTCAGCCGGGAGCTCTCCAGCTAGCGGCGCAGAGGTCAGTCACCGCACCGGGCGTATTGCACGGGGACCCTAACAGACGCCTCACTCCTTTCCCTCATCTCAGTTGTTCTTTCATTTTTGTATTATTATAAATAATGGAGATAGACCAGAGCATTTTCGGTGCATTTATTAGGGTCATGTTACTCCAACGGGGTTGCATTGTCGGCACAGTCCTGTCTGGTCTGTGTGCTGCGGCGATGCTCTGCCATCCGGTGACCCAACGCCACTGTCCGCTGACCGAGTGTCGGCTCTTTGCTGACCGTGTAACGTCTGTCCGTCAGGGTGGTGGCCGTGAACGCCTGTCGGACGGCGCCGGAGGGCAGCGCCGGCCGGCTGCTGTCATTGCTGGACCAGCTGCGGCTGCCGGACGCCGGAGCGCTGCCCGACTGGGGTCTACATCCTGGTAAACGAAGTCAAGTCAGATAATAGCGTAGTTTATAGGGTACCATGCGGGATGTGCGAGAAAGCATATATAGGAGAGACAGGGAGAGGGATAAATACTAGACTGAAAGGCCTTGTCAGGGAGGCCCAAACGGACAATGCGGAGGGAAAATACTGCGTAAAGACCGAGGCTTGTGTTGCGATATATGCTCCAAGAGGTACCATGCTGACTGCCAGAAAGTGACAGCAGAGGCATATGTCGCCTTGCATGATCACAAAGAGCTGAATTGGATCTGTCATGCATGTAAAGAAGAAGTTAAAAGGAGTAAAAAGGACATCATGAAAATATCTGAAAAGAGACTTGACAATTTTCTGTCAGAATTTACGAAACAGGCAAGCGTGATGAAAGAAACAGTACTCAAAGGCCTATCGGAGGCAATGTCAGAATTGGAACGTTCAGTTATGAGTAAGATCAAAGAAAGGGCTTCGCAGAAAGAATCAGAAGGAGAGAAAAGCATGGAGGTGCTAGATGCCAGCCAACAAAATGAAGTGAAAAGCAAGCCGAATGAAGAGCAGAAAACCATAGAAAACCCAATGGCAATGAACAAGGAAGCAGAACATGCTAGCACAAACCCAACAATTCAGAAGATCATTGAAGAAACGGCTACATACGCACAGATAGCAAAAAGAGCAGAGGAAAACATACTGAAGATTTGCTCTAAAATGGAAACAAGCACTGCAACCATCGACCAAAACCTGATCAAGGAACAACAGGAAACAATGAAGAAGCTTGTTCAATTGCAGGAGAAGGGAGATCGTGCTATGAATGTAATTATACACAATGTGGAAGAAAGTAGCTCAAAGAACATTGGAGAGAAAATGCAGCATGATATTACAAAGATCAGGGAAGTCGCAAAAGCGTTGGGCATAAACCACGATGTAGATATCGTGAAAATCGTAAGATTGAACAGAAGACAACAGTCAGGACAGGAGGAGAAGAAACCCAGAATGCTTTTGGTCAAATTCAAAAGTGCAGAAGAGTCTGAACTGTTATACAACAGGAGATTCAACCTCAGACAGTACAGCGACTTTGACAATGTTTTTATATCTCGAGACCTGAGCCCAGAAGAACGTCTGCAACAGCGGAAGTTGCGAGAGGAGCTCAAAGAAAAAGGGAAAGACAAATATCAAATATTTCGAGGAAAAGTGGTTGCCCGGCGAAATCAACAGTGAGAATATAGTCACGAATTCTGATAAAAGAAGTGTTGTCAAAAATGAAGCAAAGACAAGGGCGTTGACTATAGGACTACTAAACGTTCAGGGACTGACAAACACAAAAATGATTGACATCACAGATCTGATTAAGCACAAATGCAAAATAATGTGTTTGACTGAAACTCAACTGAAATATGACAAGGTGGATATCCCAGATGAGATTGAAAAGGTAGAAAGTATGCGAAAACTGAATGACAAGAAAGGGGGAGGTCTTATCATCCTGTTTCAAAGGAATATTGGAATCAAAATGACGAAACTGGAAACAAAGCACAGAGATATTCTTCACGCCAGGGTGGAAATAGCAAATGCTACTTTTAATATAATTCTTGTGTATTTTTCAGTCATAAACAATAGGCAAGACAAAGAGAGGAACACTTTGATCCGTAAAGAAGTCGAAACCATTATTGACAGGTCAGCGAAGAAAGAGGAAGCGCTGATGCTATTAGGCGACATGAATGGTCACATAGACGGACTCGGTTATCAAAAGGAAGACGAAAATGGTAGAACGGTGGTAAGTTGGATGAACAACTTTGGCCTAACGCTTCTGAACTTGGAAGATATCTGCAGTGGAACCTTCACATGGGGCAGATGTAATCAAAAAAGTGCAATCGATCATGTGCTAGTGGACAGATTGTGCCGTACCTGGATCAGCAGTATGGTAATAGATGAGGAGAAGAACCTATATGACCAATCCGACCACAATATAGTGTGCGTCAATATGAGCATACCAAAACAGAACATCAGTTATAAGAGAGGGAAGTTTGTATGTAGGGAGTTTTACAGAACTGATGACAAGTCTTTAGACAGTTTTACTGCAGAATTCGTAAGAAAAATGGAGGAAACGGAGGTGGAAAACATAGAACAGCTGAACGATATTTTGAAAGCAGTGGCTGACGAAAAACTCAAGTCTCAATATCGAAGACGGACAACTGAATCAGGACGTATCAAAGAGCAGCCGTGGGTGACAGACGAAATAAGGGCAGAAGTAAAAATCCGACAGCAAATAAACAGGGCGAGGAGGAACGAAAAGGATGAAGGAGTGAAAGTAAGTCTCGGAGCTGCTTATGCGAAACAAAAAGCCAAAGTTCAACTGCTTGTAAAGAAGGCCATAACAGAGTCAGAAAGGAAAACAACACATGAAATACGAGAAAGCAAAAACAAAAGTAGATCAATGTGGGAGAACATAAATAAACTAAGAAAGAAAGAGAATCATAACGGTGTCGATGTCCACCTATTTGATGAAAATGGGAAGCAACTTAACAGCAGAGAAGAAAGTGCTGAGCTAATACGTTACTGGAAAACAATCTACCAAAAGCATGCAAATGCAATCGAGGAAGTGTGGAACGACGAAAAGAAGACAGAATATGCACATATGATGAACAGTAATGACGAAACCTCCCGATTTCCAGAAGTGAACAACATGACGCCAATCATAGTGGAAGAAGAGAATGTGACAAGGGCTGTCCAGAAAATGAAGAATAAAACAGCACCAGGTCCAGACGGACTGAAACCGGAATTTTATAAGGCAATAACAAAAACAGCGGTGGGCGTAACTGCACTCACTCGATGTCTCAATAATGTAATAGCAACAAACAAGCAGCCATCCTCGTGGAAAACCTCAAAAACCAAAATGGTTCCGAAAAAGACGAAGCCGACAGCAAAAGACTTACGTCCCATAGCACTAACCGATATTTCTTATAAGATTTGCATGAGCGTCATCAAGGAAAAAATCGAAAATCATCTAGAAGAAAACAACGAGATACCTACTAGAGACTCAAGCCGGCTTCACGAGAGGAGGGCGGGTGGAGGACAACCTATTCCTTCTAAACTACTGCGTAGATGAGAGCTACAGAAAGAAGAAACCTCTTTTCGTAGTAGCGGTGGACTACAGCAAAGCGTTTGACTCTGTAGCAAGAGGGAAGATGATCCAAGCATTGAAATACTACAAGATCGATCCAAAGGTGATTGACTCAGTTGCCTCAATCTATACCGGAGACGTCACACAAATCAAGCTCAATGAGGACATTACAGAAGAAATAGAAGTAACTAGTGGGATAAAACAAGGTTGTACCGGAAGCACGAGCTACTTCAAGATTGTGACATACCTAATTATGAAGAGTGTTTCAGCGACAGAAAAAGGGTTCCGAAACGAACACGTACACATACCGTTATTATTTTTCGCAGATGATGGTTTGATAATTAGTCAATCTATGGAAGACACGAAGGTCATGTTGAAGGCACTAGCGAAGTCCAGCGAAAGTTTTGGCTTGGCGATTAACAAAGAGAAAAGTGCCGTAGTCATCTACAACAGCAAAGAACAACCTAACGAGATCGAAGGAATACCGGTCGTCAACGACATAAAATACTTAGGAGTAACCATTAACAACAAGAAAAACATGTTTAAAGAGCATAAAAAGGCAATGATCCGAAAAGCTCAGAAAATGTCTAATATGACGATGGGCATGATCGGTAAAAGCTGCAACAAGCTAATGATTGGAAAATGTTTTTGGAAAAGTCTAGCGCTCCCGTCAATACTCTATGGCTCCAACATCATATCACTAAGCGACAAGGAAACAAGGCAACTACAAATCTATGAAAACTCCGTTTATAGACAAATACTGGGAGCTCCGAGGTATGCACCAAGTTGTACTCTACGCGGAGACGTGGGGGCATCTCAGATGAAAACGAGGATCATGGAGGGCCACCTGCAATACATAAGAAGCACAATGCAAGGGACAAATGAACTCTTAAAAGAAGTCATCCGGATCCAGCTGGAAGAAAAAAGGACAAAATGGGCAAAGACTACAGCTGAATACCTGGCAATGGTGCAACTCCGAATTCCCGAGCTAAGAAACATGAAGAAATGTGCAGTAAAGAACAAGCTAAGAGCTTGGGACAGTCAGCAGTGGCTCTCTGAAATGAACGATAAAACGAGTATATCAATGTACAAACGCCGAAAGAAAGAAATTAAGGAAGAAACAATATACGACAATACACCAGCATCCAGCATACTATTCAGGGCTCGCACGAATACGTTACCATTGCATGATAGAAAAAGGCACAGTCAGGAAAGCACCGCTTGTGAGCTGTGCGGGGCGGAAACAGAAAATATCCAACACTTCGTGCTCTTCTGTCCCGCACTGAAAGATGCTAGGAACTCCATCACGGCACTCCAACAACCATATATCGAGGACTATGATAAAGTACTAGAAGACTTCCTTTTTGAAAATGACTGCCACCAGTCAATGGAGGAAAAGAAGAACAACTTATACCAATTATGGAGATGTAGAAATAACAAATGAACGCCAAAGAGGAAGATCACAAGAATCGATAAAATATCAGACGAAGATAATACGGATGGGGTGGCGTTGCAAAGCCAACACCCCGAGAAAAATCTGATCTGATCTGATCTGATCTGAAAGAGCACAAAAGAGATCTTTGCAACTACCGAGAGTATAGCGCCTTTGTGGCCCATGCAGACGAAACGGGACATCTGCCAAACTGGGAGAGAGCAAAAGCAATAGCTTCCTGCAGTTCAAAATGTATTAGAAAAGCAGCCGAAGCGGCATTTATAAGCACTAGCGAAACGATTAACACGAAGGGTGGGTTCATAAAATGGGCATAATCGGCAGCAACTTTTAGCATCAAAGATTTTACAGAAAGCTGAAAATGAGAGAGAGAGAGAGAGAGAGAGAGAGAGAGAGAGAGAGGGGGAGAGAGGGAGAGAGAGAGAGAGAGAGAGAGAGAGGGAGAGAGAGAGAGAGACACAGAGAGAGAGAGAGAGAGAGAGAGAGAGAGAGAGAGAGAGAGAGAGAGAAAGAGAGAGAGAGAGAGAGAGAGAGAGAGAGAGAGAGAGAGAGAGAGAGAGAGAGAGAGAGAGAGAGTGAGAGAGAGAGAGAAATGAAATAGATTTCTATACACCGTCAAACATGTTAAACTTTTAGGCATTTACTGATGTATCGAACGTTGATGTTTGGCGTAGGAGCATAATCACCGAAATATGATGATAGATTGTGAGTGTTTTTAGGTAGTAGGTGCCCTCCTCAGCAATGCTTATTATTTTCTAACTGAATCCGATTTTATTTCAAACGATTGTCACTGTGCTATTTTTCTTGTTATACGTTTTTGAAAAAGCGCTGAAGAAGTCTTTCATAGACGAAACCGGTCCGCGTATTTATATGTAATTGTTACTTGAATATATTCGTATGCTACTTGCTCTTTACCACATCCTGGTATGTTACTGGGAGCGGCACGGTGTGTGTTGGGTGCTTCTGACGGTCAGTTGTATTAACTGTTAGTTCCTCTACTGGCCACCAGTTGAAAAGCGTATTAGCTGTACAGCAATGTAGTTGCTTCAGCTTTGGCGTAAACTTTCTCCTCTTCCGCTCACCATTCACCACCAGAGTCAGCAGCGTCTCGGCTGGCGGTCCAGTCAGTCAGGGCGAGTGTCTTCACTCGCCACAGCGGGCCGGACCCATTACAGGGCAGCAGAGTTATCAGTTACCAAGCTTTGGCCTATAAAGAAAACCAGGAAATAGTAGCAATTGCATATATGTAATGATTCTACTCTATTACGATTGAGCTAGCGAAGCGTATTCCTGTAACGTTTTTAATAGGCTTGTAAGTCAGCAACCGCTGGGCTGATTGACCTGCGTTACTCTTTGTTGCGCGTAATCCTATCCCTTCCATCTCGTTATTGACTACAACTGATGTATCTTGGTGAGTTATTGACTACAACTGATGTATCATGGTGAGCGTCGTGACACGTGCGACGTGAAGGGCCAAGAGTGTTCGTTATTCTGCTGCAGTAGCGATTTTGGGTTGCTCATATATCTTGAACCCTGAACTGCCACGCCGATTGCGCTCAAATTTGGTACACTGTTTGGGACTGGTTGATAGGGATGTGTTTTTTTATAACTCGCATGTGTTTTTTTATAGTGCGGAGAAAAAAGTAGGAATTGTTAGGGTTAAGCAGGGAGTCACCGATGTTAGATCCCTCTCTGGGTCTTTCCATAGGGGGTCACGGTCCTGACCCGAGATAGCTGAGCTGTGTCGCAGCCCTGACCTCAGACAGCTGAGCTGTGCACGCCGTCGGCTCGGCCGTCAGTCGCCACAGCCGCTGACGCCAGTGTCCAAACAGCTCCCAACAATATCCGGCCCTGTATAGCAGGATGAGCCATCAGAGGCGGGAGTGATCACCGGAACGGGCTGCATGGTACAGGACGGGCTGGGAACACGTCAACTCCAGCATGACGTGTTCCCAGTGTACCTGCATGTAGTTTCTTTATTCCTCAGCAGTTGTCATCCCCTTGGCGTTAGTGTTTCGCGTCCCTCCATTGATCACTCCCGCCTCTGATGGCTTATCCTGCTATACAGGGCCGGATATTGTTTGGAGCTGTTTGGACACTGGCGTCAGCGTCTGTGGCGACTGACGGCCGAGCCGACGGCGTGCACAGCTCAGCTGTCTGAGCCCTGAGGTCAGGGCTGCGACACAGCTCAGCTATCTCGGGTCAGGACCGTGACCTATGAAAGGACGCAGAGAGGGATCTAACATCGGTGACTCCCTGCTTAACCCTAACAATCCCGACTTTTTTGTCCGCGATATAAAAAACACATGCGGTTAGGCTACCTGTGTCGAATTAATTAAAGCTTATTATGTCAAAGTTTCAAAACATCAATCCGGTCTGCATGTCTGACTGCTCGCAGAACGGTTCTAGAGGCAGTGTCAGCGCGCGCGGAACGGTCCTCAGATGTGTCCACTTTCAAGCGCGGAACGGTCCTACTGCGCCACCAGACTCCTCTCCCTCTCCCCTCCCCCCTGTCCGCTGGTCTATGTCAGACACCAGTACACCACTGACCTCCCCTACCCTCCCCTGACCTTCTCAGGTGCCAGCTGAGACGCTGGTCGGCCTACAGAACCTGCTCGTTCACCTGCGGGACGTCTCGGCAGAAAACGCGCACGTCTACCAGTACCGACTCTGGGACGCTAAGAGGGTCAAGGTGGAGACCGCCCAGAACAGGGTATGTAACATAGACCGTAACACAAGCCGTAACGCAGGTCGTTACACAGGGCGTGAAATAGATTGAACACAGACCGTAACATAGATCGAACACAGACCGTAACACTGGCTGCGTACGTGCGGGCACTCGGCCGGCCGGAACTGGGCTGGATCCATTGGGCAATGAACAGGTGCTTTCTGTGACAGCGTCACCGCTGCAGGTCAGTCAGGGACACACAGACACTGCACCCGGCGCCCTTGTGCATGGTACAGGGCTCGCGGGTCTTAGCGGTAGGTTTTGCACCTAGAAAATTTAGTGTACTTCAGGCTATATCTTCGTCGTCTTAAGCTTTTAAGTGTTGAAGATGCGATCGACTTGTTGGGTAACAAGCCGGCCATGATCGTGTAAAATGGCTTCATCGTAGATCGATTAGTTTCTGAGATATAACCGGAAATGTAAAAGTGCAAAACCTACCGCTTAATCTCGCGAGACCTGTACCTGAGCCCTGAGCGCGCCCATGTGTCGCCCCCAGGGCGTGTCGCCGGACGGTTCTGTGTGTCGGACTGAAACCTGAACCTGCCTGAGTGTAATGCTATGACTCCCCAGGGTGTGTCGCCGGATGGGGCGGCCGGCTACCGGGACGGGCTGCGGCGGGCCACCAACGGCCACCCGCTCTCCGCCGAGGAGGTACAGAAGGTCGTCAGCCGGGTGAACCAGCTCTCCAGCTAGCGGCGCAGAGGTCAGTCACCGCACCGGGCATCTTGCACGGGGACCCTAACAGACGCCTCACTCCTTTCCCTAATCTCAGTTGTTCTTTCACTTTTTTATTATTATAAATAATGGAGATAGACCAGAGCATTTTCGGTGCATTTATTCGGGTCATTTTACTCCAACGGGGTTGCGTTGTCGGCACAGTCCTGTCTGGTCTGTGTGCTGCGGCGATGCTAGTCTGCTATCCGGTGACCCAACGCCACTGTCCGCTGACCGAGTGTCGACTCTCTGCTGACCGTGTAACGTCTGTCCGTCAGGTTGGTGGCCGTGAATGCCTGTCTGACGGCGCCGGAGGGCAGCGCCGGCCGGCTGCTGTCAATGCTGGACCAGCTGCGGCCGCCGGACGCCGGAGCGCTGCCCGACTGGGGTCTACATCCTGGTACGTTACTGGGAGCGGCACGGTTTGTGTTGGGTGCTTCTGACGGTCAGTTGTGGTAACTGTTAGTTCCTCTACTGGCCACCAGGTGAAAAGCGTATTAGCTGTACAGCAATGTAGAGTTGCTTCAGCTTTGGCGTAAACTTTCTCCTCTTCCGCTCACCAATCACCAGCAGAGTCAGCAGCGTCTCGGCTGGCGGTCCAGTCAGTCAGGGCGAGTGTCTTCACTCGCCACAGCGGGCCGGACCCATTACAGGGAAGCAGAGTTATCAGTTACCAAGCCTTGGCCTATAAAGAAAACCAGGAAATAGTAACAATTGCATATATGTAATGATTCTACTCTATTACGATTGAGCTAGCGAAGCGTATTCCTGTAAAGTTTTTAATAGGCTTGTAAGTCAGCAACTGCTGGGCTGATTGACCTGCGTTACTCTTTGTTGTGCGTAATCCTATCCCTTCCATCTCGTTATTGACTACAACTGATGTATCTTGATGAGTTATTGACTATAACTGATGTATCATGGTGAGCGTCGTGACACGTGCGACGTGAAGGGCCAAGAGTGTTCGTTATTCTGCTGCAGTAGCGATTTTGGGTTGCTCATATATCTTGAACCCTGAACTGCCACGCCGATTGCGCTCAAATTTGGTACACTGTTTGGGACTGGTTGATAGGGATGTGTTTTTTTATAACTCGCATGTGTTGTTTTATAGCGCGGAGAAAAAAGTAGGGATTGTTAGGGTTAAGCAGGGAGTCACCGATGTTAGATCCCTCTTTGGGTCTTTTCATAGGGGGTCACGGTCCTGACCCGAGATAGCTGAGCTGTGTCGCAGCCCTGCCCTCAGACAGCTGAGCTGTGCACGCCGTCGGCTCGGCCGTAAGTCGCCACAGCCGCTGACGCCATTGTCCAAACAGCTCCAAAAAATATCCGGCCCTGTATAGCAGGATAAGCCATCAGAGGCGGGAGTGATCACCGGAACGGGCTGCATGGTACAGGACGGGCTGGGAACACGTCAACTCCAGCATGACGTGTTCCCAGTGTACCTGCATGTAGTTTCTTTATTCCTCAGCAGTTGTCATCTCCTTGGCGTTAGTGTTTCGCGTCCCTCCATTGATCACTCCCGCCTCTGATGGCTTATCCTGCTATACAGGGCCGGATATTGTTTGGAGCTGTTTGGACACTAGCTTCAGCGGCTGTGGCGACTGACGGCCGAGCCGACGGCGTGCACAGCTCAGCTGTCTGAGGTCAGGGCTGCGACACAGCTCAGCTATCTCGGGTCAGGAGCGTGACCTATGAAAGGACACAGAGAGGGATCTAACATCGGTGACTCCCTGCTTAACCCTAACAATCCCCACTTTTTTGTCCGCGATATAAAAAACACATGCGGTTAGGCTACCTGTGTCGAATTAATTAAAGTTTATTATGTCAAAGTTTCAAAACATCAATCCGGTCTGCATGTCTGACTGCTCGCAGAACGGTTCTAGAGGCAGTGTCAGCGCGCGCGGAACGGACCTCAGATGTGTCCACTTTCAAGCGCGGAACGTTCCTACTGCGCCACCAGACTCCTCTCCCTCTCCCCTCCCCCCTGTCCGCTGGTCTATGTCAGACACCAGTACACCACTGACCTCCCCTACCCTCCCCTGACCTTCTCAGGTGCCAGCTGATACGCTGGTCGGCCTACAGAACATGCTCGTTCACCTGCGGGACGTCTCGGCAGAGAACGCGCACCTCTACCAGTACCGACTCTGGAACGCTAAGAGGGTCAAGGTGGAGACCGCCCAGAACAGGGTATGTAACACAGACCGTAACACAAGCCGTAACGCAGGTCGTTACACAGGACGTAAAATAGATTGAACACAGACCGTAACATAGATCGAACACAGACCGTAACACTGGCTGCGTACGTGCGGGCACTCGGCCGGCCGGAACTAGGCTGGATCCATTGGGCAATGAACAGTTGCTTTCTGTGACAGCGTCACCGCTGCAGGTCAGTCAGGGACACACAGACACTGCACCCGGCGCCCTTGTGCATGGTACAGGGCTCGCGGGTCTTAGCGGTAGGTTTTGCACCTAGAAAATTTAGTGTACTTCAGGCTATATCTTCGTCGTCTTAAGCTTTTAAGTGTTGAAGATGCGATCGACTTGTTGGGTAACAAGTCGGCCATGATCGTGTAAAATGGCTTCATCGTAGATCGATTAGTTTCTGAGATATATCCGGAAATGTAAAAGTGCAAAACCTACCGCTTAATCTCGCGAGACCTGTACCTGAGCCCTGAGCGCGCCCATGTGTCGCCCCCAGGGCGTGTCGCCGGACGGTTCTGTGTGTCGTACTGAAACCTGAACCTGCCTGAGTGTTATGCTATGACTCCCCAGGGCGTGTCGCCGGATGGGGCGGCCGGCTACCGGGACGGGCTGCGGCGGGCCACCAATGGCCACCCGCTCTCCGCCGAGGAGGTACAGAAGGTCGTCAGCCGGGAGCTCTCCAGCTAGCGGCGCAGAGGTCAGTCACCGCACCGGGCGTATTGCACGGGGACCCTAACAGACGCCTCACTCCTTTCCCTCATCTCAGTTGTTCTTTCATTTTTGTATTGTTATAAATAATGGAGATAGACCAGAGCATTTTCGGTGCATTTATTAGGGTCATGTTACTCCAACGGGGTTGCATTGTCGGCACAGTCCTGTCTGGTCTGTGTGCTGCGGCGATGCTCTGCCATCCGGTGACCCAACGCCACTGTCCACTGACCGAGTGTCGGCTCTTTGCTGACCGTGTAACGTCTGTCCGTCAGGGTGGTGGCCGTGAACGCCTGTCGGACGGCGCCGGAGGGCAGCGCCGGCCGGCTGCTGTCACTGCTGGACCAGCTGCGGCTGCCGGACGCCGGAGCGCTGCCCGACTGGGGTCTACATCCTGGTAAACGAAGTCAAGTCAGATAATAGCGTAGTTTATAGGGTACCATGCGGGAAGTGCGAGAAAGCATATATAGGAGAGACAGGGAGAGGGATAAATACTAGACTGAAAGAGCACAAAAGAGATCTTTGCAACTACCGAGAGTATAGCGCCTTTGTGGCCCATGCAGACGAAACGGGACATCTGCCAAACTGGGAGAGAGCAAAAGCAATAGCTTCCTGCAGTTCAAAATGTATTAGAAAAGCAGCCGAAGCGGCATTTATAAGCACTAGCGAAACGATTAACACGAAGGGTGGGTTCATAAAATGGGCATAATCGGCAGCAACTTTTAGCATCAAAGATTTTACAGAAAGCTGAAAATGAGAGAGAGAGAGAGAGAGAGAGAGAGAGAGAGAGAGGGAGAGAGAGAGAGAGAGAGGGAGAGAGGGAGAGAGAGAGAGAGAGAGAGAGAGGGAGAGAGAGAGAGAGACACAGAGAGAGAGAGAGAGAGAGAGAGAGAGAGAGAGAGAGAGAGAGAGAGAGAGAGAGAGAGAGAGAAAGAGAGAGAGAGTGAGAGAGAGAGAGAAATGAAATAGATTTCTATACACCGTCAAACATGTTAAACTTTTAGGCATTTACTGATGTATCGAACGTTGATGTTTGGTGTAGGAGCATAATCACCGAAATATGATGATAGATTGTGAGTGTTTTTAGGTAGTAGGTGCCCTCCTCAGCAATGCTTATTATTTTCTAACTGAATCCGATTTTATTTCAAACGATTGTCACTGTGCTAGTTTTCTTGTTATACGTTTTTGAAAAAGCGCTGAAGAAGTCTTTCATAGACGAAACCGGTCCGCGTATTTATATGTAATTGTTACTTGAATATATTCGTATGCTACTTGCTCTTTACCACATCCTGGTATGTTACTGGGAGCGGCACGGTGTGTGTTGTAGTGGTGTCAATTTCAGAAAACGTATGTCCAAAGTCTGTCCAATGTCCAATGCTTACGTCGACTGTCCGTCCAAAAATGTCCAAGCCAGCCATTTGTCCAAAGATGTCCGACACCTACGCAATAGTTAACACTCAACACTGTTACAATACAACACTGTTTAATTTGCTTTTCATATACCGTTACCAGCTCAAAGGTGTTAATCATATTGAAAGCTGAGCTTTCTAATAGCCAATCAATGTTAAACACGATAACTTTTTTTAAAATGTTGAGGTGTAGCAAGCGATTGTCCAAAGTTGTCCAAAGCCTGCTGCCATTGTCCAACCGAATTCCGAATTGGACATTGGACAAAATCGGAATTCCGAAGATTCAAGTTCCGATTGACACCACTAGTGTGTTGGGTGCTTCTGACGGTCAGTTGTATTAACTGTTAGTTCCTCTACTGGCCACCAGGTGAAAAGCGTATTAGCTGTACAGCAATGTAGTTGCTTCAGCTTTGGCGTAAACTTTCTCCTCTTCCGCTCACCATTCACCACCAGAGTCAGCAGCGTCTCGGCTGGCGGTCCAGTCAGTCAGGGCGAGTGTCTTCACTCGCCACAGCGGGCCGGACCCATTACAGGGCAGCAGAGTTATCAGTTACCAAGCTTTGGCCTATAAAGAAAACCAGGAAATAGTAGCAATTGCATATATGTAATGATTCTACTCTATTACGATTGAGCTAGCGAAGCGTATTCCTGTAACGTTTTTAATAGGCTTGTAAGTCAGCAACCGCTGGGCTGATTGACCTGCGTTACTCTTTGTTGCGCGTAATCCTATCCCTTCCATCTCGTTATTGACTACAACTGATGTATCTTGGTGAGTTATTGACTACAACTGATGTATCATGGTGAGCGTCGTGACACGTGCGACGTGAAGGGCCAAGAGTGTTCGTTATTCTGCTGCAGTAGCGATTTTGGGTTGCTCATATATCTTGAACCCTGAACTGCCACGCCGATTGCGCTCAAATTTGGTACACTGTTTGGGACTGGTTGATAGGGATGTGTTTTTTTATAACTCGCATGTGTTTTTTTATAGCGCGGAGAAAAAAGTAGGAATTGTTAGGGTTAAGCAGGAAGTCACCGATGTTAGATCCCTCTCTGGGTCTTTTCATAGGGGGTCACGGTCCTGACCCGAGATAGCTGAGCTGTGTCGCAGCCCTGACCTCAGACAGCTGAGCTGTGCACGCCGTCGGCTCGGCCGTCAGTCGCCACAGCCGCTGACGCCAGTGTCCAAACAGCTCCCAACAATATCCGGCCCTGTATAGCAGGATGAGCCATCAGAGGCGGGAGTGATCACCGGAACGGGCTGCATGGTACAGGACGGGCTGGGAACACGTCAAATCCAGCATGACGTGTTCCCAGTGTACCTGCATGTAGTTTCTTTATTCCTCAGCAGTTGTCATCCCCTTGGCGTTAGTGTTTCGCGTCCCTCCATTGATCACTCCCGCCTCTGATGGCTTATCCTGCTATACAGGGCCGGATATTGTTTGGAGCTGTTTGGACACTGGCGTCAGCGTCTGTGGCGACTGACGGCCGAGCCGACGGCGTGCACAGCTCAGCTGTCTGAGCCCTGAGGTCAGGGCTGCGACACAGCTCAGCTATCTCGGGTCAGGACCGTGACCTATGAAAGGACGCAGAGAGGGATCTAACATCGGTGACTCCCTGCTTAACCCTAACAATCCCGACTTTTTTGTCCGCGATATAAAAAACACATGCGGTTAGGCTACCTGTGTCGAATTAATTAAAGCTTATTATGTCAAAGTTTCAAAACATCAATCCGGTCTGCATGTCTGACTGCTCGCAGAACGGTTCTAGAGGCAGTGTCAGCGCGCGCGGAACGGTCCTCAGATGTGTCCACTTTCAAGCGCGGAACGGTCCTACTGCGCCACCAGACTCCTCTCCCTCTCCCCTCCCCCCTGTCCGCTGGTCTATGTCAGACACCAGTACACCACTGACCTCCCCTACCCTCCCCTGACCTTCTCAGGTGCCAGCTGAGACGCTGGTCGGCCTACAGAACCTGCTCGTTCACCTGCGGGACGTCTCGGCAGAAAACGCGCACGTCTACCAGTACCGACTCTGGGACGCTAAGAGGGTCAAGGTGGAGACCGCCCAGAACAGGGTATGTAACATAGACCGTAACACAAGCCGTAACGCAGGTCGTTACACAGGGCGTGAAATAGATTGAACACAGACCGTAACATAGATCGAACACAGACCGTAACACTGGCTGCGTACGTGCGGGCACTCGGCCGGCCGGAACTGGGCTGGATCCATTGGGCAATGAACAGGTGCTTTCTGTGACAGCGTCACCGCTGCAGGTCAGTCAGGGACACACAGACACTGCACCCGGCGCCCTTGTGCATGGTACAGGGCTCGCGGGTTTTAGCGGTAGGTTTTGCACCTAGAAAATTTAGTGTACTTCAGGCTATATCTTCGTCGTCTTAAGCTTTTAAGTGTTGAAGATGCGATCGACTTGTTGGGTAACAAACCGGCCATGATCGTGTAAAATGGCTTCATCGTAGATCGATTAGTTTCTGAGATATAACCGGAAATGTAAAAGTGCAAAACCTACCGCTTAATCTCGCGAGACCTGTACCTGAGCCCTGAGCGCGCCCATGTGTCGCCCCCAGGGCGTGTCGCCGGACGGTTCTGTGTGTCGGACTGAAACCTGAACCTGCCTGAGTGTTATGCTATGACTCCCCAGGGTGTGTCGCCGGATGGGGCGGCCGGCTACCGGGACGGGCTGCGGCGGGCCACCAACGGCCACCCGCTCTCCGCCGAGGAGGTACAGAAGGTCGTCAGCCGGGTGAACCAGCTCTCCAGCTAGCGGCGCAGAGGTCAGTCACCGCACCGGGCATCTTGCACGGGGACCCTAACAGACGCCTCACTCCTTTCCCTAATCTCAGTTGTTCTTTCACTTTTTTATTATTATAAATAATGGAGATAGACCAGAGCATTTTCGGTGCATTTATTCGGGTCATTTTACTCCAACGGGGTTGCGTTGTCGGCACAGTCCTGTCTGGTCTGTGTGCTGCGGCGATGCTAGTCTGCTATCCGGTGACCCAACGCCACTGTCCGCTGACCGAGTGTCGACTCTCTGCTGACCGTGTAACGTCTGTCCGTCAGGTTGGTGGCCGTGAATGCCTGTCTGACGGCGCCGGAGGGCAGCGCCGGCCGGCTGCTGTCAATGCTGGACCAGCTGCGGCCGCCGGACGCCGGAGCGCTGCCCGACTGGGGTCTACATCCTGGTACGTTACTGGGAGCGGCACGGTTTGTGTTGGGTGCTTCTGACGGTCAGTTGTGGTAACTGTTAGTTCCTCTACTGGCCACCAGGTGAAAAGCGTATTAGCTGTACAGCAATGTAGAGTTGCTTCAGCTTTGGTGTAAACTTTCTCCTCTTCCGCTCACCAATCACCACCAGAGTCAGCAGCGTCTCGGCTGGCGGTCCAGTCAGTCAGGGCGAGTGTCTTCACTCGCCACAGCGGGCCGGACCCATTACAGGGCAGCAGAGTTATCAGTTACCAAGCCTTGGCCTATAAAGAAAACCAGGAAATAGTAGCAATTGCATATATGTAATGATTCTACTCTATTACGATTGAGCTAGCGAAGCGTATTCCTGTAAAGTTTTTAATAGGCTTGTAAGTCAGCAACTGCTGGGCTGATTGACCTGCGTTACTCTTTGTTGTGCGTAATCCTATCCCTTCCATCTCGTTATTGACTACAACTGATGTATCTTGATGAGTTATTGACTACAACTGATGTATCATGGTGAGCGTCGTGACACGTGCGACGTGAAGGGCCAAGAGTGTTCGTTATTCTGCTGCAGTAGCGATTTTGGGTTGCTCATATATCTTGAACCCTGAACTGCCACGCCGATTGCGCTCAAATTTGGTACACTGTTTGGGACTGGTTGATAGGGATGTGTTTTTTTTATAACTCGCATGTGTTGTTTTATAGCGCGGAGAAAAAAGTAGGGATTGTTAGGGTTAAGCAGGGAGTCACCGATGTTAGATCCCTCTCTGGGTCTTTTCATAGGGGGTCACGGTCCTGACCCGAGATAGCTGAGCTGTGTCGCAGCCCTGCCCTCAGACAGCTGAGCTGTGCACGCCGTCGGCTCGGCCGTAAGTCGCCACAGCCGCTGACGCCAGTGTCCAAACAGCTCCAAAAAATATCCGGCCCTGTATAGCAGGATAAGCCATCAGAGGCGGGAGTGATCACCGGAACGGGCTGCATGGTACAGGACGGGCTGGGAACACATCAACTCCAGCATGACGTGTTCCCAGTGTACCTGCATGTAGTTTCTTTATTCCTCAGCAGTTGTCATCTCCTTGGCGTTAGTGTTTCGCGTCCCTCCATTGATCACTCCCGCCTCTGATGGCTTATCCTGCTATACAGGGCCGGATATTGTTTGGAGCTGTTTGGACACTAGCTTCAGCGGCTGTGGCGACTGACGGCCGAGCCGACGGCGTGCACAGCTCAGCTGTCTGAGGTCAGGGCTGCGACACAGCTCAGCTATCTCGGGTCAGGAGCGTGACCTATGAAAGGACCCAGAGAGGGATCTAACATCGGTGACTCCCTGCTTAACCCTAACAATCCCCACTTTTTTGTCCGCGATATAAAAAACACATGCGGTTAGGCTACCTGTGTCGAATTAATTAAAGTTTATTATGTCAAAGTTTCAAAACATCAATCCGGTCTGCATGTCTGACTGCTCGCAGAACGGTTCTAGAGGCAGTGTCAGCGCGCGCGGAACGGACCTCAGATGTGTCCACTTTCAAGCGCGGAACGTTCCTACTGCGCCACCAGACTCCTCTCCCTCTCCCCTCCCCCCTGTCCGCTGGTCTATGTCAGACACCAGTACACCACTGACCTCCCCTACCCTCCCCTGACCTTCTCAGGTGCCAGCTGATACGCTGGTCGGCCTACAGAACATGCTCGTTCACCTGCGGGACGTCTCGGCAGAGAACGCGCACCTCTACCAGTACCGACTCTGGAACGCTAAGAGGGTCAAGGTGGAGACCGCCCAGAACAGGGTATGTAACACAGACCGTAACACAAGCCGTAACGCAGGTCGTTACACAGGACGTAAAATAGATTGAACACAGACCGTAGCATAGATCGAACACAGACCGTAACACTGGCTGCGTACGTGCGGGCACTCGGCCGGCCGGAACTAGGCTGGATCCATTGGGCAATGAACAGTTGCTTTCTGTGACAGCGTCACCGCTGCAGGTCAGTCAGGGACACACAGACACTGCACCCGGCGCCCTTGTGCATGGTACAGGGCTCGCGGGTCTTAGCGGTAGGTTTTGCACCTAGAAAATTTAGTGTACTTCAGGCTATATCTTCGTCGTCTTAAGCTTTTAAGTGTTGAAGATGCGATCGACTTGTTGGGTAACAAGTCGGCCATGATCGTGTAAAATGGCTTCATCGTAGATCGATTAGTTTCTGAGATATATCCGGAAATGTAAAAGTGCAAAACCTACCGCTTAATCTCGCGAGACCTGTACCTGAGCCCTGAGCGCGCCCATGTGTCGCCCCCAGGGCGTGTCGCCGGACGGTTCTGTGTGTCGTACTGAAACCTGAACCTGCCTGAGTGTTATGCTATGACTCCCCAGGGCGTGTCGCCGGATGGGGCGGCCGGCTACCGGGACGGGCTGCGGCGGGCCACCAATGGCCACCCGCTCTCCGCCGAGGAGGTACAGAAGGTCGTCAGCCGGGAGCTCTCCAGCTAGCGGCGCAGAGGTCAGTCACCGCACCGGGCGTATTGCACGGGGACCCTAACAGACGCCTCACTCCTTTCCCTCATCTCAGTTGTTCTTTCATTTTTGTATTATTATAAATAATGGAGATAGACCAGAGCATTTTCGGTGCATTTATTAGGGTCATGTTACTCCAACGGGGTTGCATTGTCGGCACAGTCCTGTCTGGTCTGTGTGCTGCGGCGATGCTCTGCCATCCGGTGACCCAACGCCACTGTCCGCTGACCGAGTGTCGGCTCTTTGCTGACCGTGTAACGTCTGTCCGTCAGGGTGGTGGCCGTGAACGCCTGTCGGACGGCGCCGGAGGGCAGCGCCGGCCGGCTGCTGTCACTGCTGGACCAGCTGCGGCTGCCGGACGCCGGAGCGCTGCCCGACTGGGGTCTACATCCTGGTAAACGAAGTCAAGTCAGATAATAGCGTAGTTTATAGGGTACCATGCGGGATGTGCGAGAAAGCATATATAGGAGAGACAGGGAGAGGGATAAATACTAGACTGAAAGAGCACAAAAGAGATCTTTGCAACTACCGAGAGTATAGCGCCTTTGTGGCCCATGCAGACGAAACGGGACATCTGCCAAACTGGGAGAGAGCAAAAGCAATAGCTTCCTGCAGTTCAAAATGTATTAGAAAAGCAGCCGAAGCGGCATTTATAAGCACTAGCGAAACGATTAACACGAAGGGTGGGTTCATAAAATGGGCATAATCGGCAGCAACTTTTAGCATCAAAGATTTTACAGAAAGCTGAAAATGAGAGAGAGAGAGAGAGAGAGAGAGAGAGAGAGAGAGAGAGAGAGAGGGAGAGGGAGAGGGAGAGAGAGAGAGAGAGAGAGAGAGGGAGAGAGAGAGAGAGACACAGAGAGAGAGAGAGAGAGAGAGAGAGAGAGAGAGAGAGAGAGAGAGAGAGAGAGAGAGAGAGAGAGAGAGAGTGAGAGAGAGAGAAATGAAATAGATTTCTATACACCGTCAAACATGTTAAACTTTTAGGCATTTACTGATGTATCGAACGTTGATGTTTGGTGTAGGAGCATAATCACCGAAATATGATGATAGATTGTGAGTGTTTTTAGGTAGTAGGTGCCCTCCTCAGCAATGCTTATTATTTTCTAACTGAATCCGATTTTATTTCAAACGATTGTCACTGTGCTAGTTTTCTTGTTATACGTTTTTGAAAAAGCGCTGAAGAAGTCTTTCATAGACGAAACCGGTCCGCGTATTTATATGTAATTGTTACTTGAATATATTCGTATGCTACTTGCTCTTTACCACATCCTGGTATGTTAGGAGCGGCACGGTGTGTGTTGGGTGCTTCTGACGGTCAGTTGTATTAACTGTTAGTTCCTCTACTGGCCACCAGGTGAAAAGCGTATTAGCTGTACAGCAATGTAGTTGCTTCAGCTTTGGCGTAAACTTTCTCCTCTTCCGCTCACCATTCACCACCAGAGTCAGCAGCGTCTCGGCTGGCGGTCCAGTCAGTCAGGGCGAGTGTCTTCACTCACGCAGCAGCGGGCCGGACCCATTACAGGGCAGCAGAGTTATCAGTTACCAAGCTTTGGCCTATAAAGAAAACCAGGAAATAGTAGCAATTGCATATATGTAATGATTCTACTCTATTACGATTGAGCTAGCGAAGCGTATTCCTGTAACGTTTTTAATAGGCTTGTAAGTCAGCAACCGCTGGGCTGATTGACCTGCGTTACTCTTTGTTGCGCGTAATCCTATCCCTTCCATCTCGTTATTGACTACAACTGATGTATCTTGGTGAGTTATTGACTACAACTGATGTATCATGGTGAGCGTCGTGACACGTGCGACGTGAAGGGCCAAGTGTTCGTTATTCTGCTGCAGTAGCGATTTTGGGTTGCTCATATATCTTGAACCCTGAACTGCCACGCCGATTGCGCTCAAATTTGGTACACTGTTTGGGACTGGTTGATAGGGATGTGTTTTTTTATAACTCGCATGTGTTTTTTTTATAGCGCGGAGAAAAAGTAGGAATTGTTAGGGTTAAGCAGGGAGTCACCGATGTTAGATCCCTCTCTGGGTCTTTTCATAGGGGGTCACGGTCCTGACCCGAGATAGCTGAGCTGTGTCGCAGCCCTGACCTCAGACAGCTGAGCTGTGCACGCCGTCGGCTCGGCCGTCAGTCGCCACAGCCGCTGACGCCAGTGTCCAAACAGCTCCCAACAATATCCGGCCCTGTATAGCAGGATGAGCCATCAGAGGCGGGAGTGATCACCGGAACGGGCTGCATGGTACAGGACGGGCTGGGAACACGTCAACTCCAGCATGACGTGTTCCCAGTGTACCTGCATGTAGTTTCTTTATTCCTCAGCAGTTGTCATCCCCTTGGCGTTAGTGTTTCGCGTCCCTCCATTGATCACTCCCGCCTCTGATGGCTTATCCTGCATACAGGGCCGGATATTGTTTGGAGCTGTTTGGACACTGGCGTCAGCGTCTGTGGCGACTGACGGCCGAGCCGACGCTCAGCTGTCTGAGCCCTGAGGTCAGGGCTGCGACACAGCTCAGCTATCTCGGGTCAGGACCGTGACCTATGAAAGGACGCAGAGAGGGATCTAACATCGGTGACTCCCTGCTTAACCCTAACAATCCCGACTTTTTTGTCCGCGATATAAAAACACATGCGGTTAGGCTACCTGTGTCGAATTAATTAAAGCTTATTATGTCAAAGTTTCAAAACATCAATCCGGTCTGCATGTCTGACTGCTCGCAGAACGGTTCTAGAGGCAGTGTCAGCGCGCGCGGAACGGTCCTCAGATGTGTCCACTTTCAAGCGCGGAACGGTCCTACTGCGCCACCAGACTCCTCTCCCTCTCCCCTCCCCCCTGTCCGCTGGTCTATGTCAGACACCAGTACACCACTGACCTCCCCTACCCTCCCCTGACCTTCTCAGGTGCCAGCTGAGACGCTGGTCGGCCTACAGAACCTGCTCGTTCACCTGCGGGACGTCTCGGCAGAAACGCGCACGTCTACCAGTACCGACTCTGGGACGCTAAGAGGGTCAAGGTGGAGACCGCCCAGAACAGGGTATGTAACATAGACCGTAACACAAGCCGTAACGCAGGTCGTTACACAGGCGTGAAATAGATTGAACACAGACCGTAACATAGATCGAACACAGACCGTAACACTGGCTGCGTACGTGCGGGCACTCGGCCGGCCGGAACTGGCTGGATCCATTGGGCAATGAACAGGTGCTTTCTGTGACAGCGTCACCGCTGCAGGTCAGTCAGGGACACACAGACACTGCACCCGGCGCCCTTGTGCATGGTACAGGGCTCGCGGGTCTTAGCGGTAGGTTTTGCACCTAGAAAATTTAGTGTACTTCAGGCTATATCTTCGTCGTCTTAAGCTTTTAAGTGTTGAAGATGCGATCGACTTGTTGGGTAACAAGTCGGCCATGATCGTGTAAAATGGCTTCATCGTAGATCGATTAGTTTCTGAGATATAACCGGAAATGTAAAAGTGCAAAACCTACCGCTTAATCTCGCGAGACCTGTACCTGAGCCCTGAGCGCGCCCATGTGTCGCCCCCAGGGCGTGTCGCCGGACGGTTCTGTGTGTCGGACTGAACCTGAACCTGCCTGAGTGTTATGCTATGACTCCCCAGGGCGTGTCGCCGGAGGGGCGGCCGGCTACCGGGACGGGCTGCGGCGGGCCACCAATGGCCACCCGCTCTCCGCCGAGGAGGTACAGAAGGTCGTCAGCCGGGAGCTCTCCAGCTAGCGGCGCAGAGGTCAGTCACCGCACCGCGGCTTGCACGGGGACCCTAACAGACGCCTCACTCCTTTCCCTCATCTCAGTTGTTCTTTCATTTTTTATTATTATAAATAATGGAGATAGACCAGAGCATTTTCGGTGCATTTATTAGGGTCATTTACTCCAACGGGGTTGCTTGTCGGCACAGTCCTGTCTGGTCTGTGTGCTGCGGCGATGCTCTGCATCCGGTGACCCAACGCCACTGTCCGCTGACCGAGTGTCGCTCTGCTGACCGTGTAACGTCTGTCCGTCAGGGTGGTGGCCGTGAACGCCTGTCGGACGGCGCCGGAGGGCAGCGCCGGCCGGCTGCTGTCATGCTGGACCAGCTGCGGCGCCGGACGCCGGAGCGCTGCCCGACTGGGGTCTACATCCTGGTA
>NW_024883666.1:0-55365 GCF_019059575.1 Amphibalanus amphitrite
GAGCCCTGCACGTGCGGAAGGGCGAGAGGGTGCTTCCAGCGGCTTGCGCAAAGCACCCTTCTAACCGGTCGCTAGCGGTGTACCAAATTTGAACGCAATCGGCCCAGCCGTTCCGAGATCTGGAAGCGGCATTCTGCACGTGCGCACGTGCGAACGGGGTCCAAACTGACTTTTGCACGGCACCCTACTAGCTGGTCCCCAACCGTACCAATTTGAGCGCAATCGGCCCAGCCGTTCTCGAGATCTGGAAGCGCCCCCTGCACGTGCGCACGTGCAGTAGCACCTTAACCGCAACACATGGAATGCATTGCCTGGTGGGTGCCTACCTGTATGCCAAGTTTTCATCGAAATCGCCCCAGTAATCCGAGTTATTAAATGGGAACAAATTTGACACCTCTTATTGTTGTATTTTGCACGTGCACTGGGGTGACCCACATGCATCGAGAGTATCCTATTTTGGGTAGAAGGGATGCTGCTACCCTACAAAAATTACCGCAAGTCAATCGCCCAAGCGGATGCTGAGATATGAGCCTCTCAAAATCACTACTTTTGCAAAACAGCTTGAACACCCTTGACTTTTCACGTGGCACGTGCCACGACGGTCACTGAGATGTATCAAAATTAGTCAATTACGGGGTAGAAGGGATGGGGCTACCCAGCAAAAAAGACCGCAGGCCAATCGGTCCAGCGGTTGCTGAGATATAAGCCTCTCAAAAGCGTTACAGGCCGGGCCGGGCCGGGCCGGGCCGGGCCGCTCATACTGAGATTTTTCCGTTATATTGAAAAGACTCACTTCGCTCGCTGCGCTCGCTCGCTCGTAACAACTGTGACTTGAGAGGGTGAAATACTGTGTGTTGTGTTTCGGTTCTCGTTTTTTTTTTTGCTCCCTTACACCTACCCATATGTGCGTCTGTACTGTATGTTCTGTCACGTTTTGTTCTTGTCCTACATGTCATTTGACTGATTATTATGTATTCATCGCTCTGGGTGATTGCTATTGGATTGACATGGATTGACGTGAAATGTATTTGCCGTCTCTTTATGATAGGTGCTTCCCCCATCTTGCCGTGCTACTATCTTTTGCATACTGTCATCCCTGACAAGTGACAATGATATTTTATATCTGATTTTATGACAATGATATCTGATACTTAACTTCCCATGGCTTGTAAGATTGACTGTCCCCTGCGAATTATCCACCATAGCAATGCATCCTTCTAAGTTTCTACCTTTTTTGACACTGTTCTCTTTACGACACTTCCCTTTGACTCCTCTGTGACCACCCAATTGACACTTTTCCCCTTTAGCAACCCATGACACCCCTTTTGACACCCTAAACCCCCTATAGTCTCCCTTCTGACTCTCTGTCCTCTGTCTCTGTTGCCAGACTGAAGAACACCTTACAGTAGTTACGCCGCTCCAGTACGTCAGACTGACGTCATACATGACGTCACACCTCGTCACTTGGTCCGTGTGTGACGTCACATCTGGCGAATCAATGTGTGACGTCACATGCTCCGACGACTGGAACATTTAGGGGAAAGTGTAAATTTCGGCGATTGTAGACGCGTTAGTAGCCAGCCGTTCAATCCAAACGCTGTGTTGTTGTAGTCTGAAGAGACGCTTTGAAATCATGACGTTGATTGTAGTAGAGCTGTCCTGCTGTTTTGAAGTCTTAAATTTGGGGAAGAAATGTAGTGTAAGCTTGCGGAGATATGTAAAATGTGTTGACTTTTATAGTTGCTCTTACGCAAATAATGATGACGATTCGTAATTCAACTTTATCAGTTTTTAGCTCCACTCCAATGCTGGATTTTACATGTGGGCAATTGAATCAATCAAGAATTGTGTGATTTGCCTTCTCGTTTAATTTCGGTAAAAGTTCTGTTCATATGGAGCCCGGGAGTATCGTATGGTGCCTGATTGCGCTGGTTTGTCTGTTTGTTGGTGGGCTTGACTGTCGGGAGGGGGGAGTAACCGGGAGGGGTTGGTAGTTGAGGGGGGGGGCTGAGGGTATACTCGTATGTCGGATTTCGCTGGGGCAGGCTTCTGCAATGCAGTGCTATTTGAAACGATAGCCGACGTAGCCTCTATCCAGGAGACAGCCGTAGGCTCTGCTGACGCGATAGATTTGGAGTTCGAATGGTTATAGCCTCTACCTGGTTTCAGCTAACGAGTGAATCGGTTCGAACGAGGCCTTCTGTTGTCTTCCTTTTTGGGACAATGACATGGGCTGCGAATGCACCTCTCAAAACGAACTACTGCTGATAATTTGTGTTTGTTGGTGGTGTGTGGTTTTTAACTATTTAAGACCTTTTTCTGTGCCCTAAACTACTTCATTCTTCTAAGTTTGCGATGCATAAATCTCCTTTTTTAACGAATATTTTGACAAATCTGGGCACATACGAAAACATCGGTAGAAATCTGCTTTAGAAACGCTGCACACTTCGAACTGTTAAAGGAAGGGTGCCACCTTTTGGACACAACGCAGTTTTTACAAGATTAGCCTCACATGAACCTAAAAACCGGCTTCACTTACCTATGCTCGAGACGGTCAGCATTGAATCCGCACGTGAAGTTATCATTTGCGAGTTTTGCTGCCAGCATTCGGGCAGGCAAAAATCTTCAGCACTATTTCCTCGTCGTGTTAAGGGTATTTTATAAAACATGAAATCAGCAAAGGTATGTATAAAAGTTATACTTTTGAAGCATGTTTTATCATTTTGAAAGGGTATATTTTTTCTTTATGGTATACACTTAAGTTTTAAAATTTTAATTGGGAAGTTTTTCTAGTAAGTTGCATGAAGGGTGAAGGGTTCCATAGATCTCTTAAGCATTGTAAAGGAAAAACCTTTACTCGACTTATTTGATGGGTGGCAAATATGGCCAGCAGTTACCTACTTGGTTACCTACAACTTAGTTCAAATCATGTTATCTTTTTCCTTTTTATTTGTTCATCTTTTTGTCTCAGTTGCGCCATCAATGCAAATGGCAGAATGATATGTTGCCATGACAACAGGATATGCCAGCCGTCCTAGCTGCCACATCAAACGACCTTGAGTTGTAGTGGTGATATAAACAACGATCTTTTTTTTGGCCAATGTATTAAATGCAATGTTTCGGTTTTTTGTATATTGTGGACGCGCTAACCACGTCTAAAAATTCAAATAAGTAAAATAGATTCATAGAACAAAAATTTCGGAAGGTGGCACCCTTCCTTTAATAATTGGCTTGCTAGAGGTTTTAATTTCAGCTCGTTTGCAAAACTGACACTGTACTTTCTGAGATTGGATTACTCTGGGATCGTTTTTAGTTAGCCGCTGCCCAGGATTCCACAACTTCAGCTAGCCTTTGACCAGTCTCTCTCCTTCTAAACTGGCCCTCCCCTTACCCGTTGTTTCTGTTGGACTTTGTTTGCGGTGTGACTGAACAGAATCAGCGGTTTAATTGTCATCCAGTGTGGGGGCCGCGACCCGCGTACGTTACAAATGATCAACTGCCACTTACAATGTCAACCCAACAATAGTCGGATCAATGTAAACTGTACACTGCACAGACGTGAAATTATATGTTGCTCGCGTTAATAGATTCGCTGGTCTATGTTGTGTTTCTTTACTATCAATTAGAGGAGAAAGTGGTAGCCAAACGGGACAACTCTTATGCAGGACAGCATCAATAGTGAACAATTATGACAAAGACATCTGACATGATGCATAACCAGTATAACGCCTTTTGTGGCGACTAACGGAGCGAGCGAGAGGGTGGGCCTTGCACGTGCGAAATTGCGAGGGGGTACCTTCAACTGACTTGTGCACGGCACCTTACTAACCGGTCTCTAGCGATGTGCCAAATTTGAGCACAATCGGCCTAGCCGTTCTCGAGATCTGGAAGCGGCACCCTGCACGTGCGCACGTGCAAAATGGGTCCCAACTGACTTGTGCACGGCACCCTACTAACTGCTCCGTAGCCGTGTACCAAATTTGAGCGCAATCGGTCCAGCCGTCCTCGAGATCTGGAATCGACCCCTGCACGTGCGCACGTGCAGCAGCACCCCAACTCTGGCACATGGATATGCATTGCCTAGTGGGTGCCTACCTACATGCCAACTCTCAGCGCAATCGGCCCAGTAGTTACCGAGATATTGCAACAATTACAAAACTGACACCTCTTCGTTTTGCACGTGGCACGTGCATAAGGGGTCACCCACATGCATCGGGAATAGTGCAATACTTGGTAGAAGGAATGAGGCTACCCTACAAAATTTACCGCATGTAAATCGGTCAAGTGGTTGCTGAGATATAAGCTCGCAAAAGCGTGACCACGGCCGGCCGCTCATACTCAGAAATTTCCGTTAATCTAAGGAAAGACTACGCTCGCTTCGCTCGCTCCGTAACGATATTATTCTTCTAGCGGGATGCGTTCAATGACAGAAAGTGATTAGGCAATTACTACTTATGCTCCAAACTATTTATTCTTTCCTTAGTCACGCGGCACAATCCAATGCATTCAATCGCAAAATATGTGAATGGGCACTTTCAATCCCGTGTAAACAATGTAACAAGATAAGGATTGGCGCTTCTAAGCACATACCATCCTGACGCCACCACATTACAAACACTTACGGGTGAGTGCGGCCCCCCTCCCCGCTCCATAGCCGTTGCTGACATTTCGACATTGGCCACTTTTCTGTCTGGGGTCGCAACTTTTCAAGTGTGTAGAAAAACATGTAGCCATCTCTCTGCTGGCTTTCACCGAGTGCATCCGATTCGCGGATTCGACTAACTCGGTGGTCATCGTAGCGGAACCAGCATTCGCGTTCAGCGCTGTAAACGGTGGCCACGAAGTGGCCCGCGTGAGTATCGCCGCCATAGTGGCTTACCACGCCTACTAGCTGGTACGCGTGGTCACCGGCCAGGTTCGCCGGGCACGGCGACAGGTTATCCCCCGCGTGGGGCTCTGGCAGCTGTGCCTGTTCAGAGGCCTCTGTCACTTCTGTTTGCCGTATTTTAACCTCCTGCGGTTCACAGTTTTTGTCTTCGTTAGTCTGTGGCGACTTCCACTCGGATTCGGCGAGGTCTAGCTTGGATGGCGGTATTGACATCTCTGCTGCAGCCACCTCTGACGAGGGAGGAACCGATGTCGTGATTCGCAGTGGTGCTGTGGCCCCGACTGGATCCTGCGGAGTGGCAGCTCGAACTGGAGGTGACGGTCCAGAGGCGAGCGGTAGTCCTGAGAGGTCCGGCTCAGACTCCTCGGCGTCGCTGAGCGTGCCCATTGTTGGGCGCCGATGTAGGGAATCGGTGACCTCACCTGCGACGTACTTATTTAAGGACAAAATCTTAGGAATACCAACACTCGCACGGATCTTCTTGGGCCTATCTCCAAGAAAGGCGCAGCGATTCAGCTGCAGGATCAGAGTCCTGGGTAGCTGACTGATCTTCAAGGTGACGCAGGATTCATCGTGGCCGCAGTGCTGGCAGAGCATGGTGCGTCGTTCGGGGCACATGCTGAGATGTAGCGCTTCCTGCAGTGTCGGTATGTCGGTGCTCTGGCGGCGTGGCACGTTGACAAACCAGCAGATGTTATTCAGGTGCTTCATCACCGTCTGACCACATTTGATGCACGTCTTACTCTCCAGGATCTGATGTTGAAAATGTTCTCGAACCGGGTTATCCGTCAGGTGGCACGCATCTATCTCGTCGCTCATGGTGCCCAAAAGGCGCAGCAAAAACTCGCCGGCGTCCTGCATTTCTGTGCCACCGTACACCGGGTCCATGTCGGCAAACACTTCGTGCAGCTGTTTGAGGTGGGTAGCGACTGACTCAGTGAGCGCCTTTTGTCGGAGCATCATAAGTTTGGCAACAGCGCTCGTAGTGTCACATTGGCCACTTTCCCACTGACAAGGACCGGAGATCAGCGACATCATCTCACTCAGAAATGGATGCAGGCCCAACAGTGACTGTGGCGCAGCGTTCTGGTAACATGTGTTGCCATGGTTAGGTAGACCGATGTATAACGGGTCACCGCTTTTCCAGTCCGCCTCTTGCTGTCGAGTAGCCGAGAGCGATTGTGCCTCACGGCTGGCGGTCCGCGCCACCCCGTCATAACGCTGCTGTGCCTGCACCTTGCTGCTTTCAACAGACTTGGGATGTGATGGTGGCTGATTCGTTTTCTGGCTATCAGCGCAGCTGGAGTCTCTGGCGTCACTCGACTCCGTTGATGTTTTGCTGGTGACTTGTTTAGTTGGTTTCCGGGGAACCCGGCCCTCTTGAATTGAGCATGCTGTTGCTAGGATGGCCGCAGCGTTTCCCCGAATGATGGCCAAGGACACGCGCTGCCGCAGCCAAGCGACCTCTCTGCGATCTCCTGTGAGCTCAGAGATCCTCCTGCCCAGCTCTGCCAGGAGGGCTGTGGCCGCTGGTCCCAGCACTCCGGTAGTTTCTACGGCCACTGGGACGAAGATGTGCCTCTCGGCAATATCTGCGTACTTCGTTCTTTTGCGAGCTTCCGCGGCTGCCGCTGGTGAGCCTGGCTCCAGGGCGGCTTTTGCAACGGCGCTGTCGGCAAATGTGTCTACGCAGGTTGCATCCCACACGAGGCTCTTTCCCTGCCTGTATGGGAAGAGAGTGACGCCGTCCGGTCTCTTGCCGTCCCCTCGGTCGAGTCCCTGTGGCTCTAGGATGGAGGGCATTCCTGCGCTGGTCAGCGCACGCCTTACCACGTCATTGAGGTTTGCGTGACGTGGAAGGCGCCCGGCTGACTTTTTGCAAGAGAGTCCATGGTGACCTTGAGAGTCCACTGGGCGGCTACATTGGCTGCAGTTGTGCGGCTTGCAGATAGGAGCTCCCAGTCGTAGAGCCACAGCGACTCTTACGGTTTCTGCGTCGAGATGGAGGCCAAGATTAGCCGCCGGCATCGCCTGCAGCCAGGCTGCCGTGTGAGGTTTGCAGGCGGCGAGGAGGCGGGCCCGGTCCACTTGATTTGCTGAATCGATCAGTCGTTCGCGGACTGTCTTGCATGCCAGGTCATCCCAGGCTCGCTGCAGATGTTTCTCGTGTTTTTCTGGGACGTCATCCAGGCTCAGAAGCTTCATGAATTCGTTCATAGCAGGCTCGACGATGCTGAGCGTGGGAATGCTGACGTCCATCGGGCTGATAGTCGCCATCAGCGAGGCTGCGGCGTGCAAGGATGCCAAGTAACAAGGAAGGGCGAGGGACTCAACAGAGCGGATGCCGATCCCCCCATGTCTTAAGGGCAGTGACGCTTGGATCCAAGTAGATTCAGATATATCGACGTTAGTAACGTCGGCTAGGGTTGACCTTACGATTTCATCGATTTTGCCAAGGCCAGCGCTTTCGATGTACAGTGGACTGGAGCGCAGTAGGTAGGTGACACGGGGCGCCGATACATGATGAGCGAGGAAGAAAAGGCCTGTGTGCCTATCCAAGAGGCGGATCCGCTCGCAGAGCTTTGAGATCATGTCGGCGACGTTTTTTGCCGCGTTTGAGAGTCCGTCTTCGTGTAAGGGAGAACCCAGAAGCTGAATAGATCTCACTGACGTTTCCGAGATCTCGGGGAGGGTGCGTTTCACTTCATAGATCGCCGTTTTTTGCTGGTCCTCTCTCATGTCGTTCAAGATCGTCACTTCACATTTGGCGGGATTTAGGTGAAGGCCGACCTCTGGGAGCATCTTGGTGACCGTTTGAAGGTCGGAGATGACGTCAGCAACCGGGCCTCCAATTGTGGCATCGTCCAAATACCATATGTTCAGGGGGGACTTGAGGCTGCGTGCGCACGTGTTGACAGCCAGTGCGAATGCGAGCGGGCCCAGCGGGTCGCCTTGCTGGACACCCGTGGAAGACAACAGATCATTCAGCACTCCAAACTTAGTGCTGAATGATCTGTTAAGTGCTTTTTGTGCGTTATTATTTCTGATCTCGCATTGCAGCTGGGTTAACCCTATTCCTGGCGGGGGGGGGGGGCCTCAGGAGCCCCCCCCTGAGGTTTTTTGGTTATATCTCCCAAACGCGTTGAGCTAGGAAGCTCAAATTTTCTGACTTTTCCTAAAAGGCTTCTACGCAACATGTCTGAAAATTTTGAGTTGATCTGACCTCAGGTCAGGTCACCAGAGGCGGTTTGGTGACGCTACCTCAGAAAAGTTTGCAATCACGCCAGAGCTAGAGTTTTTGACCGATCAATTTCTTCTCTTCAGGGTTTAGTTAGGGTACCAGTATGTGCAATTTGTATATCTCGGAATTTTGATGTCGGTGACCTAAGGTCAGGTCAATTTCGCGACCTCCCCATTATAAGTCAATGGGGGAAAAATCAACTCCCTGTTTTTACCACTAAAACGGGTCGGAATGGCCCCATATACCATACATGACTTCATATACGATCAACCTTCACTACCTTGAGGTCTGTTTTGCTGTTGGGCAGCTGTGAGGTCATGTGACGTCATCAAAGGTCACCAAAGGTTTTTGGCCAATAACTCCGTACAGGAACAAGATACAGACGCGTGGATGGTCTCATTGTGTTCAGCTCGTCAAGACGCATCGAATGATATACATGATGACCTCGAGGTCACGTGACCTGAGGTCAACCTTTGACCTTGACCTTTCGAGGTCAACATATATATCATTCGATGCGGATTGACGAGAGAATCACGATGATGCCCTTAGTTTGTTCCTATCTTGACTAATTCGAAAGTTATTCGAGAAAAACTCTCTCCATATCTAGTGCCGCCATTTTGACTTTTTCGACCCCTGTGACGTCATCTTTGACCTGACCTGAAAATGACCTTAGTAAAAATTGTAGATCTTGGCCGTGCGTATCCGATGCCGTTTACCGCTTGTCGCTATCTTGCTTCGTTCTCGAGATCTCAGGGGGGGGGGCCGAATCGGCCCCCCCCCGCCAGTTTCTTGTCCCGGCGGAGCCCGCCAGGAATAGGGTTAAAGGTAGTGTGCCACCTTTGAAAGATTTCCCATTTTATTTTTCCCAGGATAAGAAGCTTCTGTTTTTACCTAATATCGCAAAAAAAAATCAAAAATGGGCCTGGAATAGTGCCTTTTTCGCCTAAAAGTTTTTCGGTTTTTAGATATGTATAACAACTGTAGTGGGCTCACCTGCAAACAGGCGTCGGGCAACAATCGCGAATGCGGCGCACTTGTGACAATAAGCAAAGGTCATTATAGTGTTACGACCATACGACGTACGGGAATGAGTTATCAGCTGTCTAATCGTAGACAACACAATGTCGAGCCTTAAACTGTAAGCCCGTATTGGTATTGTTTCTTTTATTTGGCTGTCGAACATTATTTATGGTTTGAAATATGATTTTATGTAAAATAATTGATATGAAAAAGCCGTCTTATAAGTTATGACCCCATTTCACCACACGCAAGTGGCAGAAATGACAATGATCAGCTGACGCATTTTTCTTGGCCGAAGTCAGAGTGCGCGGCCCGACGCACCACGCGTATTTGGAAATTCCGACCTCGACGAGCATCAGAAGCCACCTAACAGGCGTGTTCGAAACCGCAGGAGATGATGATGAACGGGTTTATCGAAACTTGATTGGATGAGCATATCGGTAATAGCGATTTCAGTGTGTGCATTTATTGTTCATAGTGGTGTGAAATGTGGTTGGGGTACGACCGACAACCCGTCGGGGCGAATTTCGCACTGGGGTACTCAAAATTTGAAGAATTTAAGACGTTTCCATGAGTTTTGAAGGTATGGATAAGTTCTAAAAATCCGGTTCTCCTTATCTGGGCCATTAACTCCATACGGTCCAAGAAAGCTGGCACACTACCTTTAAATTGACAGAGGCTTCTATGTAGTTATAATTTCAAATGACCTTTTCCTCGATAATTAATTGAAAAAGCAATACAAAGCAAATATTATATTGTTTGACAAATTTTCGAACAACAGTTCATTCTCAAGCCACATGAAACAATTCATACTATTTCTTCTGACAGAGGCTTCCTTGGAGCGGTAATGCTTGGGTAATGCGGCCATCGCTGCTCAGTGTAAGCGACTGTCAGCCTACTCGGGTACTACAGCTTTGTCATATGGCCGCCAGGTGGCAGCGACGCACGAGCTATGGTGAAGCTCTGACTAAGGTCACCGCACTATTATAGCATCATTGATTTGTTTCAGAGCATAACTATTGTTCCAAAGTTCAGAAACGGTGGCGGATCCAGGGGAGGGCAAAAAGGGCAATCGCCCCTCCCAAACGGCATAAATTTAACATTACGCTTAGAACGGTGCATGGGGAGAACCAATTAGGCCTACCTAATTGTTATGGTTTGCCCCTCCCAAAACTCTGAACTGGATTCGCCAATGCAGAAACATGACTTTCATATTTTTGTGAGTGATATATTTGTGCTTGAAAGTCCAAAAAAGCTACAATGAAACACTTCGACCTTCGGTTTCATCACAGTCGTGCCTGTGGATGGTACGAATGCGTTACATCTCTTTTTCTTTCTCATCCTTGCTCTCTCTCTCTCTCTCTCTCTCTCTCTCTCTCTCTCTCTCCCTGCCTCCCTCCCTCCTCCCTCTCTTCCTCCCTCCCCCGCTCACGGGCATACCGGCGGGTTCCATGTCTGACAAATTGGCCTCAGATAGACCGACGTACAATAATAATCACGCCACCCTTCAGTCTGAATTTCCACACAGTCCTCATTACCATTATTGTTTGGCTGGCCGATTTTCCAATACGGTAGCTTTTCCGACACCTCGCCTTTGCCATCATCTCCAATGAACTGCCCCTCAATTTCCAGATCGTTGATCCCGAGCCAGCCCCTCCACCCTGCGGCAGCATCGAGAACACATTGGTTCTCATCGTCGGTTCTCGGAACGGCGAGGTGACCCTGGAGGTCTTCACAGGTGTCCATAGCCGTGGGATAGTTCTCATTGGAGACGACGTGGCGGTAGCAGCGTCCGGCGCAGGGTAGGAACAGGCCCGGACATTGACACTGCGACCAGTCTGTGAATAAAGGGGAGCCGTGGTTATGACGAGAGTAAGATGTCGAGACTTGGGCTTTAGCAAGAAATTGATTGGTGAATGCACGTCTCTCTCTCTCTCTCTCTCTCTCTCTCTCTCTCTCTCTCTCTCTCTCTCTCTCTCTCTCTCTCTCTCGCTCTCTCTCTCTCTCTCTTCTCTCTCTCGCTCTCCCTCTCTTTTTTCTTTTTTCTCTCTCTCTCCCTCTTTATCCCTTTTTCTTTTTTTCTCTATCTTTCTATCTGTCTATATATCTATCTAGCTCTCTCTCTCTCTCCTCTCTTTTCCCCTCTCTTATCTTACTCTCTTCTAGGTCTCTGGGTATTTTTCGTCATCTTTTTTTCTGTTCAGTCCTATCTACCATTTACAAACACGTTTAAGTTTCCTTCTATCCATAGCTTACCCGTTTCTGTTGTGGTAGCTGGCGTCGTTGATGAGGTGCTCGACATCGTTGTTGTAATGGTATGAGTTAGAAGGTCCCCGGTTCCTAACAAAGCCGACTCAAAAGCGGAATTCGTCAGAATTTCAGAATTTGCCACCACCGGCGCCAAGGTAGTGGTGGAAGCAGTTGTAGAACTTGTTGCTTCTGAGCTTGTTGTTTCCATTTCTGTTGGGTTTATATTTGTATTGCGTTCTGCATTTGTAGCTACAGGAGTTGTAGCTTCGATGCCCGTTGAGGGAACACTTGTGGTAGTGTCTACATTTCCAGTTCCGATATTTGCTGTTTCGGAATTTGGTGGAACCGCTCCATCAGCTTCTGTGGCAATGCTACTGGTCGTCGTAAGTTCTCGTGTTGTTTGGATAGTCGGGCTGATCGTTGTCTCTGAAGAAGCTGTTTGCACAGATGTTCCCAAAGAATTCAGTGTTGTGTCTGTTGGTATCGCTGTGGTAATTGCTGAACCTGAGTTCGTCATTCCCACCGTCATTCCTTGAGTCTGGTCTGTGGTTGTTGGCGTAGTTCCACCAATATCTCCAACCGTGACTGGCTGTCGCAGATAGATAGCCACATCAACCACCACATCTCCACTCACCCCAGACCCAGAGACGTTTGAGTAGCTATACATCCTGCAGGATCTTCCCCCTGCATCAAACGTGAAGGCGCCACAGCTTCCGGAAGCGGTGCAGTGAGCAGAACAGTGCAGCGGTGAAACGGCCGGGGTTGAAATCGAAACACCGTCGAGCTGCACGCTCTGGCGCCGGTACAAAACACTAGCGGTGGTAGCGAAAAGGAAGGATATCAAGAGCAGAAAATAGAACAGCCGCCGATGAGAGATGGCCATGGCGGCGGCGGCTGCTGTTTGTGTGATTCTGGTGCTCCCGCTGCTGTTGGTTTTTGTTTGGTTCTAAGGCTGCTGGATTAGCTGCTGAACGTACTTAGCTTTTACTGACGATGTTGCTTGTGTTGCTGTTTCTGCTATTTCTGTCGTTGTTACTTCGTCTGTTGTACGCGCGAGTGCCGCTCTCCCTCTTAGGGGCCTTTTCCTTTTTTATTTTTCTGTTCTCTCTCTAAATAGTCACCGCACCTGTCTCACTGCTTTTTCAGCTACTGTCTTAGACGTACTATCCTCTCTTCCCCTTTTTCTACGGCAAGTTCTTCTCGGGTCCTACAGAAGCCCCCACTGTCAGTGCGGCCACAGTGCAGCACCAAATGAATCCGCCATTCGGCGCCGTCCGACCTTTTGCTGACCTGGCTGGATCAACTGCCTAACACACCGTCTTGTGACTCGATCAACACTGTAAATACTATCCAACGATATTGTCTGATTGGATACCTGTCAGTGGCCGGTTATTAGCGATGTGGCTAAGGTATTTGCTGTCCTACCCAGGTCTGGTAATTTGATTCCAGCGTCCATCGGGTTCAGTGAAAAATAACGATTTTCTCGTCATCTTGTGGCCTGTGCAGTACACACTTCGTTACAATAACACGGCATATGAGCTTAGTTATTTTTCTTTTCAGGCAAAGCACTTGCTTTGGATTTCGGAAATGCTGGCGCCTGTTCCCTCTTCATGTTTAAAGGGACCCTCCCACCTTAACATTAGTTTTGAGTTGAGATAGCCAAGTTTGCGGCCAGGCTCAGAAACCACCATTTATCCTGGTCGCAACCCCTGCAGCTTTATGGTGTTCAAGAAATTTCTTCCCTTTACTTGCAGGGTGGGACCAGCGTGGTCCCTATCTCTTAACCATTACGGGAATCTGATGACGTCATCAGGCTTTCGAACGTCCGTTAAATGTTTGACTAAAACGTTTTGTAGCACGCGGTGGTATATGCTGCTTTGCGCGCAACAAATGCCGCACTTTCAAATAAAGTCGCTAGGAGCAGCGGAGATCCCAAAAAGTAAACAAAAGTAAAAGTCTAATATCTTGAAAGCCGGTGAATATTTTTCGATGAAATTTGGTAGATATTCGTTTTTGCTCTTTCTGAACCGAGCGACATCACTTTCATGCCAATTCATTAACTTTTTTGAAGGTGGGAGGGTCCCTTTAAATTAATGCTGAGTTAAATTTGCCTTCTTGGCTTTCGAGTCTCTACATTTATTTACGCTAAAATTAGATGGCCAACGACCTAGTTTGCCTCGCCTATCAGATGATCTTGCTCATGCTATTCATCCCTGATACTTGCTTACCTTGCCTTGCGTTTTCGATAGCCTTTTGCAGTTTGTGGCATACTGCTTCCCTATTGGTAGTTAGTCTACGCAGTTTGTGGCATACTGCTTCCCTATTGGTAGTTAGTCTACGCAGTTTGTGGCATACTGCTTCCCTATTGGTAGTTAGTCTACGCAGTTTGTGGCATACTGCTTCCCTATTGGTAGTTAGTCTACGCAGTTTGGGGCATACTGCCTCCCTATTGGTAGTTAGTCTACGCAGTTTGTGGCATACTGCTTCCCTATTGGTAGTTAGTCTACGCAGTTTGGGGCATACTGCCTCCCTATTGGTAGTTAGTCTACGCAGTTTGTGGCATACTGCTTCCCTATTGATAGTTAGTCTACGCAACACTCCCACAGGCCGCTTGTTCAGGCTCGGCCCACCCACAGCGAATACCGCCCATTAGCGTCCTCTACCGACTGCCAGCCATATTTGTTTTTTGTTTTGTTTTGTTGGGTTAGGCCCTTTCGGTCGACAAGACCATTGCAGAGCCGGAAGGATGATAGGAATTAGGGGGAGACATTGGTCTGGGCAGGCACCTTAGTGAGTCGCCGGGGCTGAGCCCGTCCAGAGGACAGGCCACCCAGCCCCAAAGCACTCACTGCACCCGGCTACGGGGTGCGCTCCCTCGGGAGCAGCGGTGCCGCTCCAAGGGAGCAGCCCGCATGAGATAAAGTTGCCTGCCCAGCCCGGTAGGGGGTTGTGGCGTGGAGGAGAAGGATTTCAGTATCCTGAGGATAGAAGCACGGACAGGTGCCAGCCATATCTTCGGTAATTATCGTTAGACTGCGCCGTCGTACACCGCGTCCTGCGGAACAGTCTACCTTCAGGCGACTACCACTAGTGACATCTAGCGGCAGGATTCTCGCCACTCGCCTTCCATGGACAGGGTACCTCCCAATGTGCGCTGAGCGCATTAAGGGAACTATATTTTATATGTTGTGATGTTACTTCAAAAGTTACCCCGAATCTGTTACCTCTCTTTTGGGCTATTTTATCAATTTCAGGTGGACTGTTAAGTTAGATGTTATTGACAAAAAGGAACACTTTCTTGTTGGCAGGAAAACCACGAAAACAGTGAAGCTCTGTTACACAGCTTACTAAACTAAGAAAGCCTGAATAAATCGGAAGGTTGAGAGAGACAGCATTTGCATAACAATTCTTATGTACACACCTGATGAGTAGGTTTCTTACATTTAGGCAGTAAAATGCCTTAATTGCATTCTTTGGATTAGATGACGTATTGCTTGCCTTGTTACTTCGCATTCCACCAATTTTGCCCGTATTTCGTTGTTTGCACCTCCGCGGTCCACCTAGCTCACATACATAAGACACGAACTCTAGGTAATTACGTGCATATTTACACAACTTTGATAGCTGACCAACCGATCTTGCAACCCAATTTTCCTTTCCAATATGTGAAGATTGCTATCTGAGCAACCCTAAGTAAATGGCGAAGTACCTACGCGTACACTGTACAGCATGATAATTTATATTTTAGGATAACCTTATCGCTCAATGATTTCAAAAGGCTTCAAAAACAAAATATGAAAGGAATCCGGAACAACTCAATCAACTCAACTAGCCGTTATTGTAGCAAAACAGTCTTTTTCAAACAAAGCACATACATAATCGCGGGAATTGTAACTGCGTCGTGTCCGAAGCAACCACACAATCACATTCTCTGCCAATCGAAGACGGCTGGTACACTCACTTGGACGGTTTTGCGTCTTGTGGCAGCAGCTGCGGCAGGGACCATATCATCGACAGCAGCATCAGAAATTACATCGCCAGAATGAAGTGGTAACGGTGGTAGCAGCAGGAGGGAACGGAAAGAAGGCGTAAGAAAATAAGGACACTAGTAAGCAGGACAAGAAAGCTTACAACAAATAGCAAAAAAAAAACAACAACAAACAACAACGAATATCAGCAAGATCAGCAGCAGCAGCGACCATGACTGCCAGTCGCCTGCTGCCCTCTTCGCTTCTGCTGATGTCGCTCTTCGTCACCGCCGTCATGGGCGTCTTTTTCGAACGTCAAAACGTACAGCTAGCCGGTACCGCGGCAACTGTCACCGCCATCTCGACGATGCAGTGTGGCGCCCAGTGCAGGGCCAAAATCGGCGCTTGTGAAGCCTTTGAGTTCCGCGCTAGCGATTGCGCATGTCGGATTTTTCGGAATGTCATCTTTATTGGTGAGCAGGACGATGGAGCTGGTGTTGTCAGCTACCTGAGACAGGAAGTAACACCAGTGCTGAATAGTGGGGCAGATTCAGCTGTGGAGACAACTGCTGACGCGATGACTTCGGACGCGTCGACTGCAGGTCCACCAGCTGCAGAAACAGAAACAGCATCAACAGGAGAGGCGACAGCAGAGACAACAGTAGCGATTGGAGGAGCTCCAAGCGATCTTACTGCAGAACCTACTATATCGGAGAGAGCAAGTGCTGAAGCATTGCAGACAATGGAAACTGCGGGAACGACAACAGCTGAAGAGGCAACGACGGAAACATTAGCAGAGCAAACGGTGACGGCGGCAGTAGAAAGTACGACACCAACAACTCTCGGACTACCAGCTGAAGGATCAACATCTGAAGACACAACTGCCGCAGGGACGACCACTTCAGGAACAGCCATTTTGAAAACAATAGCGGAAGCAAGCATGCTCGAGCAAGCATCTGCAGAAATAGCTTCGGAAAGCACAGCTGCTCCGCACACAGCAACGCCTCACGGCACAGCCCGTGAAGCAGTTAACTCAGTATCTGAAAGCAGAAGCACGGAAGCACATACCACTTCCACTCCGTCGATTTCTACTTTCTTGACCACGCTGACTGCAACCACACTGACTGCTGCCACAAGTACTACAACCGCCACGACAGCTGAACCAGCATCTCAACCAATTACACAAACAACAAGAGCGGATACCACTAGTTTACCAACAGCTGAAACTCACCTAGCTACTTCTTCAGCGTCTGCTATCTCCTTAGCTTCCTCTGCCTTTGTGTCGCCCACACAGACGCAATCTTCAGCTGAAGCTTTACAAACTCTCGACTCCGAGACGACGACCTTGGCATCCGATACGACAGCGATTAACCTTAGTGGCGATAAACTTGCGGGGAGTATGAACGGATCGATTCAACGACTTTCGACGCAACCTACACTGCAGTCAGCTGAAGAGGCTGCTGCCGCGGAGTTGGCCACTGGAGAAACAGCAACTACGGAGCCTTCAACTGCAGAACATTCAGCAGCTTTAACTGTCATTCCTTTAACTACCATTCCCATCGCCACATCAAACACTATCACTAATCCTTTCACCACATCAACTGCCATTACCCATACCACTACCGCCACTATCACCAGTGTCCCTACCCCTACCACCACTACCCCTACCACAGCATCTACCCCTACCACAACATCTACCCTTACCACAACATCTACCCCTACCACAGCCACTATCCCTACCACAACCACCATCCCCACCACAACAACAACAACTACAACGACGACGACGACGACGGCAGAGCCAAAGACGACGGGTTCGACGACTGGTGAGTGAAATTATTTTGCACTTTTTGTCGCCATTTATTATCGGCCACCCCATCGCCAACGCAAAGTAGCGAAAATATTGTTTCCTAATTTTGTTTGTGCTTGAGATATCTTAAATCGAGTTTGGTAGTCGTTGTAGCTCGTAATTCGATTTTGCTTGTTCACCAACTAATTTTCCAAGTTTATCCGAACTTGAATGACCGATAAATCCCCGGTAGTTTCTAACCTGATACTTTCCAAGTGCTCTAGAGTTAGTGTTTGTTTACCAGTAGTTGTGTGGCCACTGATCCTTCAATATCTTCTCACTGATGAAAACTAAACAAATGTCAGTCGTCCATTTAGTCTTGCCATTTTCAGTAACTTAGTAATGGACTGTTATCTAACCTGTAACTCACCCCTCTCTTTGCCCCCTACCTCACTCTCTGTGCCCGCAGTGGCCCCAACAACACGTGACTGGAGCGATTGCACCTGCCCTACCGGTCACGCTCTCTGCGCAGGACGCTGTTATCTATTCCTGGACATCATGCTTAGCTATGGAGAGGCTGTTCTCCGCTGCAGTGAATTTGGCTACGGTCTGGCGGTACCCACAACCGACGAAGAGTTCAACTGTCTGATAAAAATCGCCATGGGCAGGAGGGCATGGCTGGGGGTACGACGAGCAGCTAGCGGAGATCATTTCGTTGGATGCGGCGGAAAGGTCTCGTTTGGACTGGACCATCATTTCTGGGCGTCGGGTCAGCCGGGAACCTCGAGCACGGAGAACTGTGTGGAGCTGCTACCTGACGGTTGGAATGATGTCCTGTGCACCAACTCAGGACCGAGAATGTTCTGTCAGGTGCCCGAGCCTCCTCTTTGTCTTCACTGAGATGTTAACGTGAGCTGACATGCTGGATCAAATTCCGTACGCTCATTCCAGTGGACTGGTTGCTCTACTAGGAATGGCGGCGTGTTCGTGTGACAATGGTATACCTATGCACCGTGTTAGGCGTTAATTTGGAAGAGAGGTGTTCTCTGCTCTACCTGAGATTGGTGTAATGGAGGTAGGGGAAGCCGGGGGAAGCCCGGGCGCGGGGGAAGCCCGGCCACCCCGTTTCCGGCTAAATTATTCACAATAAAATGCTCAACTGTTTGTCCTTTCAGAGTGGCAGCTAAGGTAACGCCAGCAAAAAAGTTAAGGCTAACAAAAATTGCATATTGTTAAAGTTATAGAGAAAAAATGATATTTTAAGGGTTTTTAGCTAAAAAGTGAGATATGTTGCACTGTTAATGTTATACCATACAGCACTAATATTTATACGAATGTTATGTTAGGACCGTTTAAGTGTTTGTAGTGAGGGGTGACGAGGCAGGTTGGCTTAAGGATGACATTTTTTTTCGAACATCGCTGTTCTAAAATAAAAAATAGCACATTGGGGTAACCCCGGGCGAGTGGCCAAGCTTACCCCCAACCGAGAGCAATGCCACTAAACCACTGTTTTCCATGAGATAATAGGTACTGAGCAGGTTTGGTTTACATCTAGATCAAAGATAACTTTCGAAAATAAGCATGTTATCATAGACAAAGCCAGTCATGTCACTTAAGGTCAACTAGGGTCAAACTACCTTTTTGCAGATAACGCGACAGACAATGAAGCTAGAGCTTCAAAAATGGTGTCGTTGTGTTCTTCTTCATCAGCCGAGTCGAATGATATGCAATATGATGCATTAACCCGCGCCCTGCTGGGGGTCCTGGATTTCCACGCCCTGCTGGGGGGGGGGGTGTTTGAACACCCCCCCCCTTGTAACTCGGCTCCTGGGCCACGTAGCGATACGCGGAAGGCGGCGTTCGAAAGAGCGTCAAAAATAATGACGAAATCACTTCAGTCAATTTTTTGGTCAGGTCAAAGGTCAGGTCACCAGAGGTCATTGAAGGCAAAATTTCGCCGATTTCCAGGTCGAATGTCGAAAATTTCCAAGAAGCCAACGCATAACTCGGGAACCAATAGAGCTACAGCGCCGCGGAAAAGCGCATTCGATAGCCCTATTAACGCCCTTTCTTAATAATTCTCTCAGATTTGACCTAACGTCAACGGTTTTGCCTGCAGGGGGCAAAAACTGCAAAAATAGCCGATTTTTTCGAAAACAGTTTTTCTGCAATAACTTTTGACCCAAGCCTTGAACGAGCTTACTTTTACCGGCATCGTGTTCCTCTTGTCAAGACGCATCGAATGAACTATAACTTGACCTTGAAAGGTCAACTTGAAAATTTGACCTCAGGTCAAGGTCATGACCTGACCGGAAAGGGTCATGTTGCATATCAGTCGATCCGTATCGTCGAGCTGAACACATCTAAGGCGTTTTCATCGCTCTAGCATGCCTCTATCAAAAGTTATTTGCGAAAAACTGATAGATACCATTCGTGACCTAAGATGACCTCAGAGCATAAACAAGGGTCACGGACACCATTTTCATGTTCAGTGTGTCTAAACCACTTGTAATTCGGTGTTTGGGAGTGTTCATAATGTCTTTCATCCAAAAGAGGCGCATTTCAATTTTCTCCCATTGACTTATAATGGGGAGGTCGCAAAATTGACCTGACCTTAGGTCATCGATATCAAAATTCTGAGATATACATTTTGTACATGCTATTGCTCTTAGCAATCGCTGAAAGTTTCAAAGCGATCGGTCACTCGGTGTAGCTATGACAGACATTGAAAGTTTTTATGAGGTGAGGTCACTTCAAGTGACCTGGTGACCTGACCTTGAATGACCTTGGCCTGAAATTTTCACAACATGTGTAGAATTGATGTATGATAAGGTGTACCAAAAACGGCGGCGCTCCGCGCCGCCGTTTTTGAGATATTCGCGAAAAACCACAAGGGGGGTGTTCAAACACCCCCCCAGCAGGGCGCGGGTTAAGGTAAAAAGAAAAAATAAATTTTAAGGAATTTTGAAATACACATTTTTTGTCAATTTTGCATCACGATTGTCATCGACCTGTACTGTATATGTGGTAGACGCTAGCTAAAATGCCAGTAGTGACATAAACTCTAAGATATCCAGAGCTAATCAGTAGGGGAGACCCGGGAGGTATGGGCCCCCTGGAGGTATGGGCCATCGCAGTTTTGAAGAAGTGTTGCGTGTTTTTACACATTTGACCGCGTAAACTGGTAGCAGCCATTCCGTTATACAACCCACGTGATTTTCAAAATCTTCCTCAGTCTTCTTTGGCAATGAGCGGTGATAAAGCGTTTTTGCCCTCGTCGAGTAAAATACTGTACATACAGGAAATTTGTGATAAATTTGAACCAGACTCGTTTAATGATGCCAGACCAATGCTAACATTAAGTTTAAAACATGCAAATTAAGGCTAGATAGACCATTTGAAGCTTTCTTGCAAGATTATGAGCTGAGATGCTACGCAAATTCTGGCGTCCTAACCGGGAGGTTCGGGCCATCCACTCCCGTTGATCATAAATCAATAAAAAGATGCTTTCATGGAGTGTCATCTTCAATAAGTTTTATTTTTTGTCGCGCAAGGTTGAAAATTTAGCTTCAAATTTCATTCGAACAGAAAAATATTATATATTTTATTTCATGGTGCATGATTGAGTTTACCAAAATACACATGTGCCCAAGTGACCTCCATGAAGTAAGCTGTTCGCCGCCTATGCGGTTCCTGGGCTCTAAGAGAGATCAAGGTAGATACCAGCAACGAGTATTGTTCTCATTGTCGAGAAAAGGATATGAAACATGGCACCGGCCCATACCTCTCCGGCCATGGCCCATACCTCCCGGTGTATTTTGATGGATCGAAAAAGCGCATGATTTATTAAAAGTTATCTCGAGACAAAATAGTTGATCCCAGATGCCTAATATCAGGCACACTTTGCAAGCGAAAGGCAATTTCACGTGGACACAGTGAAAAACCGGGTGTAGCCACTGCCCACTGGAAGAAAATTGCCTTTTCACAAAACCGGCCCATACCTCCCGGGTCTCCCCTACCTTAATATTTCACTTTCCGTTAATATTTGGAAGACACATAATGGTTTCATCAACTCGTTGTAAAGCGCTGGGGAGGTGGCCGGCGTTACCCCTATGCCGGGCTTACCCCAGAAAAATCAACGCTTTTTAAAACTCGATTTTCTCAACCTTATACTTATTCCACGAAACCGAATTTTTGGGAAGACACAGCCAATGAACTTAGCTAGCTAACAGGATATCAACATTTTATACAGCACGTATGGTATGTAATAAAAATGAAAAAGAGCTTACTATGCCGGGCTTCCCCCGGCTTCCCCTAATGACGCTTCAAGGTCGCTCGAACGCCCATAATAGCCGGTGGCCTAGGATACAACGACTATTGATGTATAATTTTCAGTTCGAGGTCGATCCTTTAGAGGACCACCAACTGCAGCCTCATCGCACTACTGATATTCCCGACCATTGACCACTACATACAATAAAGAAATATGTGGTGGTTTATGCCTTGATCTATGTCATCTAGAGATAGAGCTGTCAATATAAAAGAAAAGCACAATAAAGTTTTATTGTCTCTGGGTAACCATTGACAAAATCATTGAAGTTTTGTCTAGATTCTACCTCTTTGTTAGAACTTTTTCACATTTTTTTAGATGAAAGCAGATGATGATCCGGTTTTCCTTTATAGTAAATGTGGACTTGTTTTAACTATTCGTCCCCCCCCCCCCCCCCACCACAAACCCATCTAGATATTATGTAGGTAGTTCTCAAGCACAATGCGGATGAATTTCGGGCGAGACTGAACTCATGCTGAGCACATGGCCGGTCACATGACAGCCTGGGAGCCCACAGCTGACCTGAGGCTGAGGCGCTCCTTTGATTAATTAATTTACCGCAATTGAATACGCCAAAGCTAAAGACCAGTTATGTAGGAAAACAGACAGATCCAGTAACTAGGTAAAATATGTTATATGTTCAATAACATGAAATACCTATAATGGCGTTCAGCATACGTTATCCTACCTACCAACTAGTTGTTTCATGCTGTCATTGACAACATATTACGAGCGCTATTACGAGCTCGTATTCAGCGCTATTGTAACTATATTACAGGATAACGAACAATCATTGACTAACTGAAAGGAACATATTTTGTGTACACTGGAATGCAATATTTCCATCTGTCTAAAAGAGTGATTTTGCCAATGATGTATTTACACCATGGGTCAATCAATGACCCATTGTGACCCGTCTGGTTGTGTGCGGATCGGTCGGGGAGGCTCGTCAGTCTGATGTAGCGGGCCAGTCCGGCCGGTTCGGATCCCTGTGCAAACGGTTTACTTGACTTGCCGAATACAGATCACGAGACTCTGCTCGGTGTTATCGATCAGAGACTTCATAAACAATGAATGAAACAATGAACTAAAGGCAAGGAACTAAGGCTCTGTATCAAGTATCAACTCATGACGCAGTCTCTGGCTCAGTTGCCGTCTCGCCTCCTCTGTCAGCTCTTGGCTCATCATTCAGCTCAGCTCCAGACTCCATCCACTTCTCAGCCCCTGTCTCAGTCTCTACCTCAGCCCCTGTCTCAGCCCCCGGCTCCGGGCTCCGCCCCGGCGACCTGGGCCAGGTCAGTGATACGACAGGCCTCTGCCGGCACCTGTGACCTCCAGAAGAAGGGCTACGGCGTCATCACGGCAGCTGTGTTCCTGACGTCCACCTCCGTGGGCGCCAACCTGTTGAACGTGCCGCAGATCATGACGTTTCTGTGGCAGTCCAATCACTCTTTCATGTACTCTTTTAACTCTTCTATGCTAAGGCGCAGACAAAACCTAAAAACTAATTAGCTACATTACAAGTGCATTACAAGGTAATCGTACTAAGCACCTAGCACAGGCATTCGTACCTTTTTGCGGCCATTTTGTCTCCTGCTACTGGTGCTAAGCGTCTGTATTGACGTTTGTGCTTGTTACATGGAAAATAACTCACACATGGATAAATTGATATGTATTTATGTACAATGTATAGCTTCATAAACCTACCTAATGATGTAAGAATGATGTAAGGAGGAAAGTCATCTCCAATATGTTTACCGCCGTGCCGTGAGAACTTCCAGGCACAGTGACCTTTTCCGATAAATAAATATTCCTCAATGCAACAGGGTTTTATCATTCCGATAGAGATATCGACGATATTACCACCATCTTATGATGAAAGCAGTTAGTTATGCATAATTTGTGCTAATCGGCAGTGTTATCTGTTGAGAAGTCTTCCCCTCCCCCTCCCGAAGAGGAAGTAACCTTACGTAAACAGTCGTCTGGACGCCATGCTGACCCTGCGCTGACCCACTTTTGCTGTGCCTGCGGTTGGGGGCTCGACCGGTTAATATTTCATAATGGTCACGAGCTGGATGACATGACATAGCTTTCGCATCAAAAACCAGTAACAATAATGACAAACGTCGTGTTTATAGGAGTTGATGCTCACTGGTTTGGTCGGTGTAGCTGCTCATTTCCTCGTTTGTGGCTAGGTGCCAATCGCTAGGATTATCGTGACCCTCCAATGAACAAAATATCACCGCACAGTGTCAGCAAAGTGTCACACATAGGATCCCGGAAAACGGGCGAGGAAACCAAGAAACGATGAATGGACACTCGATACAAACAGCGGGATATCAGAAATAACTTTTGCTAACTATAGTTCCGACAATGGAAAGCAGCAAGCACTGCTCTATTACTTTGTGCTACCTATATACTTTAACCCGCGAGTTGCTGGGGGGGGGGGCGTTAAACGCCCCCACTTTTTTCGCCGGGCCATAGCATAAAAACGGCGCGCCGCAGGCGCGCCAAATTTTGGGTACCTGTAGGGAATTGAATGAAGTTTATTGACACAAAGTTTCAAAAAAATCGGTCAGAAAATTTTTGAGATATCGAGGTTTTAGTGACGTCATGATTTCTGAGTTTTCGACCAAAAACGGCATATGTTCAAAAAATCGTATAAAATCACAAAATAGACAAACAGACATGCCGTAAACGCCATTAGAATGCCAATATCTTGAACAATTAAATGGCTATCTTCGATTATTGATTATCGTTCCGCATTTTCCAAAATCTTGAACTGAACCTTGGCAATTTCTCGTGACTACTTCACGACCATGATACATGCATTTCTTAAATTGAATTTTTTGAGCCAAACACGTACACATATGACAAAATGAATGTCACCATCGTGTTCTACGCCCCAAATTACCCATAAAACATGTGTCACAGGCTGCGAAGATCAGTTTTGCTTTTCGGGGATATGTGCCTACCCGGTTGACCTGACCTTGACCCTGACCTATGCTTGACTGACCCCTACATGGAGCTGACACTCTTGTTGACCTTATATGATGGATTGTGCACCGTTTTGACAGAGTTTATGACGAGAGGCGCCCATTACGAAGTCCTGAAGTCCATGCTACTGAAAGCCCGATTTCAGGTGTTTGACCTGACCTTGACCCGACCTGTGACCTCAAAATTCAACTTTAAAGTACTCATCTAAAGCGTCTCGTCGCGTTCTTTCGTTTGCCGCCTCGCGCGTTTCGCTGCGCCTATTGGTTCTCGAGTTATCGGCTGGGGGCGTTTAACGCCCCCCCCCCCCCAGCAAACGGTGGGTGGCGAAATACCCCAGCAACTGCCGGGTTAACACAATATTTTGTACAAATGCGATTTGTGTAAATGAGTGCATGTCTGGCTGTGAACCACCATTTATGTCGTCATTTCTCAGTCCGGAAGCCGACCCGCCGCTGGCAGGCTGACTGGGCCTGTCGCTGATGACCCTTTGCGTTGCCCCCGGCTTGCCGAGTCTGCCGATGCTGGCCGCGGCTGGGCTTCGAAATAAATACCTTTATTTATTCCAGTGCAGACACTCGAATCGAAAGTATTCGAGAAAAACTCGTATAAAATTGCAAGACAACACTTTTTATAGATAAAACGGCAATGTTGCTTTTCGATATTAATTTTGTACCCATGTGGACGGATGCATTTGCTTAGAGAGCGGTGAGTTCGCAGACAAAGTGGAAGGCCACGTTGCAGTAGGTATCGTCCCAGGCTCCCCCCTCGGTTTTCCAGATGTAGGCACAATCACAATCCGTGTTGTCAGGTTGTCCGGCATCCCAGTTCTGCAAAAAAATCGTGCATTTGTAAGAAGGGAAATATGACTCTCGAATAGCATGTGATTGTGATTACGAGGGAGCGAGCGCAACGAGCGAAGCGAAGTCTTTTCAATATAACGGAAAAATCTCAGTATGAGCGGCCCGGCCCGGCCCGGCCCGGCCCGGCCTGTAACGCTTTTGAGAGGCTTATATCTCAGCAACCGCTGGACCGAATGGCCTGCGGTCTTTTTTGCTGGATAGCCCCATCCCTTCTACCCCGTAACTGACTACTTTTGATACATCTCAGTGACCGCCGTGGCACGTGCCACGTGAAAAGTCAAGGGTGTTCAAGCAGTTTTGCAAAAGTAATGTTTTTGAGAGACCCATATCTCAGCAGCCGCTTGGGCGATTGACTTGCGGTCATTTTTATAGGGTAGCTGCATCCCTTCTACCAAAGGTCGGATACTCTTCATCTATGTGAGTGACCCACACTGCACGTGCAAAATACAACAATAAGAGGGGCCAAATTTGTTCCCATTTCAGTAACTCGGTAATTACTGGGGCGATTTCGCTGAAACTTGGCATACAGGTAGGCACCCACCAGGCAACGCATTCCCATGTGTTGCGGTTAGGGTGCTACTGCACGTGCGCACGTGCAGGGGGCGTTTCCAGATCTCGACGGCTGGGCCGATTGCGCTCAAATTTGGTACATGGTTGGGGACCGGTTAGTAGGATGCCGTGCAAAAGTCATTTTGGACCCCGTTTGCACGTGCGCACGTGCAGAATGCCGCTTCCAGATCTCAGGAACGGCTGGGCCGATTGCGTTCAAATTTGATACACCGCTAGCGACCGGTTAGAAGGGTGCTTTGCACAAGCCCGTTGAAAGTACCCTTTCGCCCTTCTGCACGTGCAGGGCTCACTATCTCGCTCGCTCGTTCTTCGCCCAAAAGGCGTTTTACTGGTAATAATGCTTGATTAATTGAGCGACTAGTTACGTAAATATACACTAGAATCGATACTATTTTTACGTTATTCGGTGAAGTCTAAAATCGTCCGCTCTTTGCAAATTGTGTCAAGTCATATGTCTATTCTACAATCAAGAAGCATGAAAGTTCGCACATTATCACCTAAACGCAAAAGTCCGACAAGTCTCTGCAGTCTGCTGCCTCTTATTTACCGTGTACACCAAGGATTCACCGTTGGCCCACTTCCAGTCACCCTCTGTATCCACATCGTTCAGTCCGATCCACGGCTGAAGATGGCCGAACTGACTGTTGATGAAGGTGTTCTCATCCCTGAATCCACACATCGAATTGTGCTCAATGGTTCTGGTTAGCGTGGATGGATTAGCGATTCATTCTTTCAGCGGCTGGAATTTTGATGCCACGAATTGTGATTATTTACGGACGTTTGTAATTACACAGCGGCAAGGCTACTTTTACGGCAAACATACGGTATTTCCTTTTTGTTTTACAATTATCTACGAGCAGCTGAGTGCGGCACAACAGTCGGCTATATAATCCTCACGTTCAATGTTCTCAATCAACATCTCTATCCATTTGAAATGCAATTCTTTCAATGCATTATAAAGGACCAGTTAAATAAATCAAACGAAAAAAGTCGCTCACTCGGTAGTGATGGAGGTCAGATGAGCGCCCCACTGCATCTCCTCACAAATCTGCCTGGCGCCATGCCATGAGAAGTTTGAGTTGGATCCATAGTAGCAGCTGCCATATTCCAGCTGCTGCCATATCCATATTCCAGCCAGTCGTCGGGGCATAAACCAAGACCACCTGAGGGAGGAGACACATAAAAAAGAATAACACTGACAAATAATGTTAACAAAAGCAAAATATATATAAAAAATATTAGGATCCTAGCCGCTTTGAACAAGGACGAGAAAAAAGCCATCCTGTGTTTGATCGGTGTTTGAAAAATTAATGGTAGTTTGAGCGGATAAAAACAGCAACAGAGACGACATACGGCACATAAAATGGAAGATTCAACTTTAGCATAAGCATGGTTCGTAATGATTGATATCTAATACCGACGAATACCTTCCATAGTTAGAGGTATTTGTCGCTGTTACTCACCGGTCGGTAGCGTAACTAGCAGGGCTGATATTAGCTGGGTTATTGGTGAGAGCGTAAGAGACCGGAGAGGCACCATGGTGAGCAGTGAGAGACTCTGTGATGAGTACTGAGAGCCGGCAGGTGTGAGAACCAGCCGGGGGGGGGGGCGTCCCGACGCGATAGAATCTGTTAGATAGCAGGGGCATCACACCGGGCAGGGGAGCGACCTTGCCGCAGGGAGGCAGAGAGGTTGACAATGCTACATAGGGAGAGGTGAAACGAGAAGGGAGAGGAGACTCATAGAAAGAGAGGATGAGAGAGAGAGAGGGAGAGAGAGAGAGAGAGAGAGTGAGAGAGAGAGAGAGAGAGAGAGAGAGAGAGAGAGAGAGAGAGAGAGGAGGGATGAAGAGCTAGTGAGGGAGGGTTGTGAGTTCGGAGTAGCTAGCTCGGAAAAATCTACCCAGTGATAATTTCTGCGGGGTAAAAACTGGATGAATATCTATCGAACGTAATCGGAGAGTTACAATTATTCACTGCACCATTGAAGTTTGGGAGCAGGTTTAGTTCAATTGTCCTAGCCAAGAATATTTTACTCACTACTTCGAAACAAATAAGGGGTAACTACGTTGCTGGAGAGGGAAGCCTCTGTGTGTGTTCTCGCCCAGCCCAGGAGTTTTTCATCTATCCGAATCGATTGAGATTATGTCTCTGTCGGACGGACTGGGAAGATTACAGGGAGGGAGAGAGAGGGGGAGAGAGAGGGAGAGAGAGAAAAACATGTAGGGGGAGCAAAGAGCAAAGAATGTACAGGATTTATTAAAATGAGTATTTTTTAATTTTATTTTCAACATGAGCTACAATATTTTTTGCCTTTTCGGCTAGATAGCAGATGAAATCCAATTCAGGCTCGCGAGGTACACATCGTTGATCGCTCGTAACGTTTGCGTTAGTGTTACACCTGTCCTCCAAAAACACAACTCCCTGTCCCTGGCGGCCCAAAGTGGAACCATCCGTTCCATGCGCCCTGCCCACGAGGGTGGACGTTGGACGCTCACAGCCCACACCGGTGTGCTGCTCATTGGCGTCGATATGCACTGAGTACTGACGCTCACACGATCGACCGCGCTGCACTCGTCAGTCTGCCGGTGACCCAGCTGGGGCGCTGGTGGTCGCCGCTCGTGGCTCGTGGGGTAAGTAAGGGGTTGGTGTCAGAGGTGGTTAGTGAGCGAGTTGGTGAGGTTAGTGAAGCCAAAGTGGTGTATTGGTGTGGTTTTTGAAGTCACTGCAAAGTGCAACCCGAAGTTGAGCTGCTTTTAGCAGCGACGTAGCTGTCATTTTGATTGAAGTGTTTGATTGCGGCGAATGACTAATCGTAATTGCTTTTGCTTCTAAGAGTATCGCAGTGTCGGTATTTGCCTAAGCATATACACGCATATACATTTACAATACAAGCATATAACCATTTGTCTAAGCATATAGGAGCAACGATATAGAAAGTGCAGGCCGGGATTATTTGATGTAATTTTTTGTTACACCAATAACCCTTTCAATGGTTGTTTGTCTTCTTGATTTATGGCTTGCGCTAATGTTTGCCTGGAAGCGATGCATATGATGAAGTGCTTGTTATCCAAAGGCACGTAAGAACTGCCGGCGCATCACAGTCCACTAAGGTCATGATCATTATATATGTTTTGCATGGAAGATTCGCTTACGCGTATTCAGATTGCCACTAGCGTGCATAGCTGCCATTTTCAGGGAGATTGGCCCACGTTTCCGAGTCGCCTAAATAACTACAAAAACTACAGCGTATAGGCGCAAAATGACGGTTGATATTATGAGTGGTTTATCTTGAAATGCTATCGTCTCATTAGGGATGAAAACATTGGAAATTAATTGCATTTTGTCGCTTATAAGATAAGGGAAATGGTTGGTACAGGGCTATCAGCTGACGAATTTAATATTTGTCGTTTTCTCGTAAAATGCCATAGGGAAAACACAATGGCCTCGTTTTCCTATCTTCTTGCACAGTAAGCGAATTAACCCTCGCCCCGTTGGGGGGGGGCCATTTTGCCCCCCCCCTGTGGTTTTTCCTGAATAGCAAGAAAACGGCGGCGCGCAGCACCGCCAAATTTTCAGTACCTTCCCGGGCATCAATTTGACACCTTCACACCAAATTTCAAGTCTTAGGTCACCTTAGGTCAGGAGTTATTGAGGTCAAACTGAGGTCATGTTCGAGCAAAAATGAGCAAAAAACATGCAATCTTGAAACGCTCACCAAATCTACAGTTATCAAGCAATTTCAAAGTTCTTTATATGGTCTAGTAGACAAAAAGCGGCGCTACAAAACTGTTATCTCGGATTTTCAAAATTTTGGGTTTTTGACCCAAAAAATTTCAAAAAACTGATTTTTTTATAAAAACTAAAAAAAATCCAAAAGTTTTCCGAATTTCGGAAAAGCCGGAATATATGTGATAGTCCCTGCGCTCTTCTATATACATACCAAATTTCAGATCGATATCTCGTTTTTTGGCCAAGTTATAGCGAAAAAAACTGTTCAAAAATGATGACGTCAAATTTTTGAACTCAATTTTTAGCGATTCTAGACCTCGTACGGCAAAACAAAGACCACCATTGAACTCCCCGTGACGAGCTGCATCGATTCGATACCCATTTTATGCAAAAATATCAACTTTGAAATTTGACCTAATTTGACCTGACCTTGACCTGACCTTGACCTGACCTTGACCAAAACGTGACCTAAGCTGGCCCCAAAGGCTGCCTGACCCACATAATCGCATTTGTCATGTAAAATGGACCATAAAACATGTATCACACGACACTTTCATATTGTGACCCCCCAGTGACCTGACCTCTGTGACCTGACCTGGTATCAGTGACCTCAACTAGCAAAATATGTGTTTGAAGAACATTTCCCCATCAATGATTTTCAGTGAAATGCATTTTACTCGATTTTACAGCGCATTTCTTGAAATGCCTGTAAACGGTGAAAATTGGACCTTTGACCTGACCTGTGACGTCATCGGTTTGACCTAGGTCAATAAAATTGGGTCACAAGGTAGTTCCCTGATAGGGCTATCCAACACCGTTTGCCGCTTGTCGCTACGTTGCGTGGTTCTCGAGATCTTAGGGGGGGGGGCCAAAATGGCCCCCCCCCAACGGGGCGCGTTGCTCGGCAGAGCCCAACGGGGCGCGGGTTAATAGAAATTAGTTTACCATGAAATATGGTATTTCAATGGCGAGTTATCTTGCTGATTTGCTGGATGTTCTCCCAGGTAAAAAAGCTACCAGACACCTTCAGCTTCAGCAAACCTACCAGAACACCCTCAAAACATTTGGAGAGTTCTCGGCGACATGATGAGCTTTCGGTCCGGTATAACAAGAAGCGCGAGGGCATTCTTCTTTTGGATTGCAACTGCCGTGCTCCTGATGGTGGGAAGTCTGCAGATTTATCAGTCACAACGGTACTTCAGAAACTTCGGTAAGTCACTTTGTTGAGATGTGCTGCAGTGATGTACTTACGTCGTACTAAGTAGTTACTAACTAAGTACTAAGTAATAAGTAGTTAGGTCGAATAGTTGGATGGTAGGCGTTGAGTAGTGATGTAGGTGCGTACTTGCTGCTCATCCTGGTGAATCGGAAGCAGCATCAGACAACATGTGCATTATGCAGCTTCAAGAAAGTCTTTATCACTTGTGGCCAGTAGCGGCGGAACGCCTTCGCCCTTCAATTAAGGGGGGGGGGGGGCACTGCCGACTTTTGGTCCCATTCTTTCCATGCAACGCCCATTGGGGTAATGTTAAAATGCCAAAATCAAAGGGGGGCACGGTGCCCCGGTGCTCTCCCCGTTCCGCCGCCTATGTTTGTGGCTTATTGTAAGTAACATGATACGGAGGTGGACTGCGATCTATACCAACTATGTTTATTTTTTGTTAATAAGGTAGTTAATTGGCGAACTACATAACAAGGTATTGAAAAGAACATACAGTTTTTTTTAAGAATTTCAAAGTGTATTGTAGAAATTGTATCGGTACATTATCATTTCTATAAAATCCGTATAAAATTGTGCGACATTTTATAGAGGTCGTAACTCGTAACACATGGCAGAACATCTTTCAAAAAAATGTCACAAAAGACATCTGCGTGACTTACACCTTGGCCATATGCTTTCGCCATTTTAACAAGTTGGCCTAACGGCATTCGCCGCTCAGCCATAGCACAGACCGTCAGATTCTATTATAGATGTACTGTTAGGTCGGAATTTTTCCCTTTATCACACTCGTCAGTAATTGTAGTTTTTATATCAGCCGCGTGGCATCAGTCCACCTGGGCAGAATGGATCGCCCCAGCACACAAAAAGTAACGGCCCGCGGCCATGGGAGCCTCAACAAATATGTCAAGCTCGAGTTTCAAGCGGTGGCGAAAAATTATTTTGTATCACTAGTGTACTACGCGATGAATTTTAGTAAATCTCTGCAAATACGTGCAACGTTTGTGGTCATCATCAGCATCATCATCAACCAGTTTATTAAACATTTTGTAAGACATTGCTTTTAACATGCTGCAGACAGACGCATAAGCGATTCGCTTGATTTGCAGCGTCGTGTCTGAAATCAAACTTATTAAATAAAGATACACGAAACAAGGTACTGCGAAAGAATATGTTGAAATGGCGAAGGGTATGTACATTTTTAACTGTTATTTACGTTCATCACGTCGCCCAGCGCTGCTAAAGCGAAAACTTAGCTCTTGTTGATGAAAATTCATGAAGATCTAGCGAATCCTTTCCACGATGCTCTTTATCTATTTGTTCACCAGCTATAAGCAAAATTTCCATAAGCGTCTTATTCTGATTTTTTTACTATTTCTTACCTCTGGCGGTTTGATGTCTTACATTTAATCATGTCTTAAAATAATGGAAATGCCTACACGTGACGCTACAGCAGCGAATTATGTATGTATATTCGACGGATGGTCCCAATTTTTTCATTAAGTTGCCCTCCCTCGCTGTGCGGTTGGGTGGCCGCTAGACCGGGGCATATATAGTGATCAAGGATGAATGATAGGATGGGTTGGCCCTGAGGATAGAAAGGATGGATGTGTTCCTAGTCGGATTTGTCTACCACTGAAACGCTCATCGCCTTTCTCAGGACTGAGAGATTCGAGGATTCATTCGATCCAGCCTTATCCAGCAAAGCGTCGCTACCTTTTTCCCGGAGTGCTTCAGGGCCCATCAAACGCGATGGTACAGCGACGAAATTAATGTTAACCCTCGCCCTGGCAGGGGGGGGGGTCGATGCGACCCCCCCCTAAGGTTTTTCGAAGATAGCGTAAAAACGGCGGCGCGCAGCGCCGCCAAATTTGGCACAGCCTATGGGGCAACCTTTTTACATATGACCTGAAAATTTCAGGTCCGGGTGACCTTGGGTCAGGTCACCAGGTCAGAAAAACCGGTACAAGGTCATGGTCAAATTTCAATTTTCTTTTTGCACCTGTCCAACTCACAGTTTTGGACTGATTTCCTTCAAACTTTCAGGATGTGCTAAGTTCACCGAGTTGTATAACATATAGTTCGGGTTTTTTGAGGTCACTGACCTGAGGTCAGTTAGAGGTCATTACGTCGTAATGTTAAGCCTATGGGAAAATACTAAATTCCGAAAATACTGGAGATATCTACTTCTTTCTATCACTTTTGTGCTTTGAATCCATAGTAAATAACAGCAGGTCACTTGGTGCTTCGTTGTTTGGTGTACTTATCCATGGGTCAGGTCAAATGAGGTCAACTGAGGTCAAATGACGTTTTTGCCAATAACTTGGCACATAATGACGCTAGAGCTTTAAAAATGGTATCATTGTGTTCCTGGTGATCAGCCGAATCGAATGATATGCGATATGATGCAATTTGGTTAACTTGAACTTAATTTATAATTTTAAGTTTACTTAAAATTTAAGAAAAACTTTAAGTACACTTAAGCAAGCTAAAAAGTATATCATTCGACGCGCCTTGACGTGCTGAGTTCACTGGTGCTTTTCTTTTTGCTCTATCTTAATTAGATTAAAAGTTATAAGCGAAAAACTTTTGACCCGTTTTTAGCGAAATTTTTACATTAATACCCCCCAAAACCCCCCTAAATATTGACCTAGAGCAACCAAATTTGCACAGGGGCGAGAACTCCAGGGGGCCCACCTACCTACCAAATTTGGTGTTTCTAGGTGCCATAGGAGCCAATCGCGAGGGGGGGGGGGTCGCATCGACCCCCCCCCCCTGCCAGGCCGTGTTATGAAAAATGCCCTGCCAGGGCGAGGGTTAAAAAGTTGCACACAATGCATAGGTGCACCATGACGGAACGCTACTGTAGCAGGTTCGATTACATGGATAGCTCAGACAGTATCATTCATTTTATTCAAACAATCACACAGACACCAGCAGCCTTTGTGGCGGATGTTATGTTGTGCTGAACTGATGTGTTGATTGTATATAATGATGGCTGACATGGTCTGTGAAAAATCTACAGACCATTGCAGATTTGTAGTTGAATATCGCTGTCATGTGGTATACCCACTGGGCTGAGACGCTAGTATTCCCCCGGTATTTGCACATGATCGCGGCTCATTGGTCGGGATAGACATGCTTTTGGTTGGCTACCTTTCTTTACAAAGCACGCCGCTAAAACATGCTCTATTACGCTGAGACGCGAGTCGTAACGGTCCGGATGATCCATCATCTGTCTTTCGCCGTATGCACCGTGCACACCTCCTGGACTTCGTGAGCTGCCCGATAGGATCTCAGGTCATCGTGAACTCTGCGCCCGAGTCAACCGGGACGAACTGACCGAGGGATGATCGGCCTCTTTCGCGGTTGGATAGACCCAGATTGACGGTCACGGTTGGAAAGACGGCGATCCGCCGCAGCCTGCGTAGTCTCTACATATGATGTGTTTGGATGCTCCGAATCCGATGTTGGCATTACACATCAGTCAACAGTAATTCATGTGATACATTTAATACCGAAAAGATATAAATGACGTTTGTACTTATTAACCCACGAGCCGCTGGGGGGGCATAAAGTTGCCCCCCCCTTACGTTTTGTGAAATATCTCCGAAACCTGATGAGCTACGAACGTGAAACTTGGCATAGCTTCAAATGAATACCTAGGCAATGTTTTAGGAAAGTTTGGTGGTTGTAGCACCTAAGATGACGTCACAGTGACGTCATAAAGTTTTGTCGTTTTCCGATATGGACCGTTTCTGATGACGCTGAGCATGAAACTGGACTGTAAATGAACTAGACAGCACCTGCTGTCATCCTAAAACATGTTACTACACTTCCATCTAGTTTCTGACCAATAATCGGCCCTTTATATTCGGTCCCATATATGTGATGTATCGTGAGGAATATGAGAGTCGCAAATCTATAATTTCACTTATGACGTCACTGTGACGTCATTTCAAATGGGATCGACACCAAATTTGGACACAGCCTCGGCTAGGTATTCAGGAAGATGTGTGCAAAGTTTCGCTTCTCTATCTCTTCGCGTTGCGACGATATCGTCGCAGAAGTAAAGGGGGGGCAACTTTATGCCCCCCCAGCGGCCGGCGGGTGGCGCGGAGGCCCAGCGGCCGCCGGGTTAAATAATGTCAGTGACACCAATAGTATAATCGAATGCGGCCGCCATGAGCATAAATACATGAGCATCATGGTGCGTATACTGACGAGTGACGCGTTTGAGCAATAGAAATTCAGCAAATGCTCTCTAATTGTATTATATTGTATTGTATTGTACTGTATTGTATTGTGTATTAGAGCAGCTTCCACAATGTGGCTGTTACGGTTCCACGTCAGGTCCACGTCAGGTGTACCTACAGCACAGCACAAAACTCACAACCCATCCATATTTGGCCACCATAAAATCGTTAATAAAATAAAATAAGAATAAAAGATAAAAAGTCATGATGAAAGGTGTTTTACAAGGATCGCAGAGCTGCTCAGAAGAGCTGTCCCGCGCCGCATTGGGGAGCGGCCTCCAGGTGGCAGCTCCGCGATAAGAGAAGGCTCTGCGGCTGGACTCAGGCCTTGTGCGCTGCAGGTGCAGGTCACCGCCTTCGGACGGCCTCGCGTCGCTCGAGCGGATACGTCACTCCGAGGTGACGGTCACGTCACTCCTGATCCACCCAATGCGCTTGTTCGGATCTCCCCTTCCTGAGCGTAGGTATATACGTGAGCGTGACACCAATTTGCATAGTGCATATGTGAGGTCCGGGTCAACTCATACCCAGTGGCCAGCTCAGTGCAGCGTGAGCTGGCAGATGTGACTGACCTGAAATGACCGAAACATCTGCGATCAGGTCTTCAGCTCAAGCATTAGCTCGCATCACCGCCTGTTTTGCACCGAGCAACACGTTAATAACTCACCCAATTAAGCAGTCATGAGTGACATAAGGAATTATGAGTGAATGATGCATTCAGTGTCACGGCCACATGCAGCAACTATATAACCCAGTACAGTGATTGATTACCGGTTGCATCCAGTTTTCTCTCACCAGGGTTCCATGACTGTGATTCAGGCATGGTTCCACTGGCAGCGCGCTGCACGGATGCTGGCTTCTCCCGGATGGAGGTCTGCATTCTGACATTGTGGCCGGCTGTGGCCACGGCTGGCTGCACCACTTCCCTTCCCCCCCCCCATGGCTGTTCAATGGCTGTAGGGTGGGGTGGCTGCAAAACAAAAATGTTTTTACAGTTGCGAGCTATTCCATAAATGTTCCGAAAGCACGGCGATACCCACGGCACTGAGCTTTGGACCTGAATTTTGCAAGCTAAATTCAACATTCTGGCGAGCAATCTATTTTGAGAGAGAGAGAGAGAGAGAGAGAGAGAGAGAGAGAGAGAGAGAGAGAGAGAGAGAGAGAGACAGACAGACAGACAGACAGACAGACAGACAGATGAGAGAGAGACAGATGAGAGAGAGAGAGAGAGAGAGAGAGAGAGAGAGAGAGAGAGAGAGAGAGAGAGAGAGAGAGAGAGAGAGAAATAGAGAGAGAGAGGGAGAGAGAGAGAAAGAAAGAAAGAAAGAGAGAGAAAGATGGAGAGAGAGAGGGAGAGAGAGCGTGAGAGAGAGAGATAGAAAGAGAGAGAGAGAGAGAGAGAGAGAGAGAGAGAGAGAGAGAGAGAGAGAGAGAGAGAGAGAGAGAGAGAGAGAGAGAGAGAGAGAGAGCGAGAGCGAGAGAGGTACCAACAGCTTTGAAAGTGATGGAATTTATGAAAACTTATGCTTGCTATTAAGCGGGGGGGGGGGGAGGTCGGGTGAACCTTTGGCCTGCGACCCTTTCTTGAGACCATGTCAGGCCAGAATCACGATTGGATGCAAGTCAGCGCACATTATCTGTGCACGTCCATCGTCCATACTTTTTGTAATTAGAAACGTGCCAACATGTGAAATCATGTCAGGCCAAATGAAATATGGCTGGTGCCAAGTTCAGATGAGTGTCACTTTACGGTCATTGACCTTAGATAAGCTCAGTTGACATTTTTGGTTTTACAACATTTATAGTAGTTTTTTTTAGCTGATTTTAACTTAGCACTAATTTGAGTTGATGGGTTAAGTTGAAGTGACACAATTTATAGCTTTGATATGATTATGGTACGAAACAAAAATAGCCAACTTACAATTCAGCACCTCATGCAATGCACATACATACAAATATGTTTCGATTTTAGGTGCAACTGCCGCACTGCCTGAAGTGTACTATTGAAGTCACTTGGGTTATCTGTCGCAATCTCAATGTCCCAGCACTACGTTTTTGTTGTTGTTTTTTTTTTATACTTAATTCTGACTTCTGGCGTTTCACCTTTCAGGCCCGCTGTTTGTCAACTGCAGTCATCGCTACTGTCTTCCTTCTGGCCTTTATGGCCAGATGTCGGTGGGCTTACCGGGTCAGAAGGCCTTTTACGGCGTGCCAGCAGGTAACGTACCGCACGGTTCGCGGGTTTACCAAGTCAGGAGACTATTTATGGTGCACCAGCACGTAATGTGCGGACCGCGTATTGGACTGGCCACGCTAACAGCTGAGGCAGCAACATTTAGTTCATTTGCTTCGAATAGTGTTCTGGAAGTACACCTATCATTGCGTTAAAGTACACATAATATCGTTCGGGATGTTTCCCATGAAGTTCGGAATCAGCATTAGCGTAAATGCGTGCAAAGCGTTGCATATGCCGCAGTGTTATGTCATGGCACGAAATGAAGATACAAATATATTTTGTCACATTAGCAATGCTTAATGGCACTAGGAAATCGATGGCAGGGGTGGCGTAGAAACCAGTTTGCTACTACGTAGTCGTAGGTACTGTGCCTCTCCATTCGGCAAATAATCCTCTTTACCTACAAATTACTATAGTTGCCACAAAACGTTTGCAGTTTTCGTGTCAGGTGCGGCTGTTGGCTGTCATGTTACTACAGTTCTCTGTGCGCTAAAATACGATGTCCTGAGACCTCTTTCACCAATAATCAGCTTCTGGTGCATCTGACACACCACAAGGCTCTACCGTAACGCTTTACTTATCAATTTTGCCAAACAACTGTAGCTGCATGTTATGAGCTGTTCCAAAATAATTGACCTCCGTAGGTTCTGATTGCGAAGTAGTTTGCCGACTTTACCTCGCTAGGCATCCTGGTGCAAACCTCAGTGCTACTATTCCCAATCTTCTCAACTCTGGGGCTGTTCGAGTTTCGCAATGCTTTTCGTAACCTAACCGTTATGTCCTGTGTGCATCATGACCGTTATGACCGTTTCCGCTACGTCCTGTCACTCTGCAACAGCCATCAATCTTCGCTCCACTCTGTATTTTGCAAACCTGTGCTACTTCCTGCCACCCCTGCGCCCCATTGATCGTTCTACCAGTCACTGAACCTCCCTTTCAAAATAGCTGGGAGGGGACAGCGGGAGGGGAGGGCCCCGACTATGGGAGACCCCCCAGGGCACTGATCAATGCGCACACACGCTCATTGCCATTGCATCGATCCCTTTACTGCTGTCGTGTTTTGGTGACAACATGGCACATCCGCTGTGATGGGTGTATATCTTGTATGAATACATTACGACGCACGTGCTTCGTGGTACGCCTTTGACCTCGAAACTTGTGTGGGTGTGTTCTCTATTCATGGAATGTAGTGTCATGTGTACATAATAGGTTGAATGTTTATTTATCTTCTATGGTGTCAACACATTATTTCGTGACAAATGCTAGGGCGGTGAATCTATTGAGCGTTTATACCACATTCAGAAGGTTTCCGACTGAAAGCAGCCAGTCTGCATCGGTATTGCAGGCATTCTGTACTGACTATTGTGTCTAAATAATTGTCAACTGCTGTGGATTCACGAATTTAATCGTCTTACCCTTACATGCAAGTGAAACTTTATGTGGTGGCGTGAGGGCTTATTGCCGGTGAAGCAAAACTGATGTGTGGACTACAGACAGGGGCGTCCCCGACGGGGGGGTCGCGGGGGTCGCGACCCCCCAATCATGAGAACCGGGGGGGGTGGGTGGGGGGTGGACCCCCCACTTTTAGCGATGCTGAGTATGCCTTTTTGAGCTATCTTGTCAGTGAAGTTGGCGTCAGCACTCAGCAACATCATTAAATACAACGTCAGATTCAGAATCGCTTCAAGAGCTCCCTAGTCCCTCTTGCTTATAGTTCAATAAGCTGTGGGGTGGAACATCAGCATGACAATATTTTAAAGTAGCCACTATTCTAGTTCCTTTTTATCCCTCAAAGGAGTGGGCGCGCCAAAACTGACCCAAGCGTTCGTCTGAACTCTGATTGTCAAAATAATGGTTGCAGTCGATTCGTCGGATGACGTATCAACTATCAGCAACTACGAGGTACCTACCAAGCCTCAGCCCTGGCTACCCTCCGGCCTGCCTGCATAGGGGGAAGGGGGTCAGATGGTGGACCCCTCTCGGGCTTTCCCAATAAGACGCTGAAAAGGAGCCTATTGCAACGAACCTTCCAGTGACCTCGAGTTTATCAATTTTACACCTACTCTAAAATTTATTGGCCCTGATTCGAATATAGATAACCTTGGTTCAGTTTTTCGAGTTTTATTTGCTTCCATTTACAAGTGTAGTTCTTGAAGCTGATTTCGAGTTTAGCGCCCGTTTGAACATAAGAAGTAGTTTTGATAAAGGTTATGTAACATGTTACGAAGCTATCGGTGGTGGTTGTCACCCACTCTAGATGGCCGGCAGGAAGCCTGTAGGTCGACCTGACCTGACCCGACCCGATCTACCCCAAATGCATGAAGTCATCATCTTTGTTCAAAACTAACATGGAAATCGTACTCGGGACCCCGATATCAGCTACGGCTCACAAAGTTCTAGCAGGTCCCAATTTTCCCTATATTTTTGGGCGTTGACATAAGATGACCCGGCCAAGACCTTGAAATTGGGCATCATCGGCTTTCTTTCATCACGGGCAGCATTCTCGCGTTTCTGCGAAGCTCTACCTCGATCAGGGGCCGAAAGCATACCTTAGCGTTACGTTGGTAAACGTTTTACCTTAGCGACCCGTAAAACACGAATAAGAGCTACAGCGACACAGAAAGCGTATTCGATAGCTTTTTTAACCCGCGCCCGGCTGGGGGTCCTGGATTTCCACGCCCTGCTGGGGGGGGGGGGGGTGTTTGAACACCCCCCCTTCTAACTCGGCTCCTGGGCCACGTAGCGATACGCGGAAGGCGGCGTTCGAAAGAGCGTCAAAAATAATGAGGAAATCACTTCAGTCAATTTTTTGGTCAGGTCAAAGGTCAGGTCACCAGAGGTCATTGAAGGCAAAATTTCGCCGATTTCCAGGTCAAATGTCGACAATTTCCAAGAAGCCAACGCATAACTCGGGAACCAATAGAGCTACAGCGCCGCGGAAAAGCGCATTCGATAGCCCTATTAACGCCCTTTCTGAGCAATACTCTCAGATTTGACCTAACGTCAACGGTTTTGCCTGCAGAGTGCAGGGGGCAAAAACTGCAAAAATAGCCGATTTTTTCGGAAACAGTTTTTCTGCAAAACTTTTGACCCAAGCATTGTACAAGCTTACTTTTACCGGTATCGTGTTCCTCTCGTCAAGACGCATCGAATAAACTATAACTTGACCTTGAAAGGTCAACTTGAAAATTTGACCTCAGGTCAAGGTCATGACCTGACCGGAAAGGGTCATGTTGCATATCAGTCGATCCGTATCGTCGAGCTGAACACATCTAAGGCGTTTTCATCGCTCTAGCATGCCTCTATCAAAAGTTATTTGCGAAAAACTGTTAGATACCATTCGTGACCTAAGATGACCTCAGGGCATAAACAGGGGTCACGAACACCATTTTCATGTTCAGTGTGTCTAAACCACTTGTAATTCAGTGTTTGGGAGTGTTTATAATGTCTTTCGTCCAAAAGAGGCGCATTTCAATTTTCTCCCATTGACTTATAATGGGGAGGTCGCAAAATTGACCTGACCTTAGGTCATCGATATCAAAATTCTGAGATAAACATTTTGTACATACTATTGCTCTTAGCAATCGCTGAAAGTTTCAAAGCGATCGGTCACTCGGTGTAGCTGTGACAGACATTGAAACTTTTTATGAGGTGAGGTCACTTCAAGTGACCTGGTGACCTGACCTTGAATGACCTTGGTCTGAAATTTTCACAACATGTGTAGAATTGATGTATGATAAGGTGTACCAAAAACCACAAGGGGGGGGTGTTCAAACACCCCCCAGCAGGGCGCGGGTTAAAGCTCTTTCGCCAACTTCGCCTCAGATTTGACTTCGGGTCTATGGCATGTGTACCACAGAGGCCAAACAGATAAGCGGACGGATTTTGCCGAAACATTTGTTCTGTGACAACCTATGATTCAAAGAATGTGTACGATATTCATGTTATCACCATTCACCTTCGTGTTTGTTTCGTCGAAACGGGTCGCATGGCTTACAATTTGAACTTAAAAACTTAACTATAAAATTTGATATCAGGTAAAGGTCATGTCGACCTGACTGGAAAAGAACCTGCTGCATGTGGATCGATCTGTGTTGCTGAGCTGAACACACTCCAGGCATGCTGTCATCGCTCTACAGCGTCTCCATCAAAAGTTGTCGAAAATGTGTTAGATGACCAAATGACTGACCATTCGAGTCATTACTCATTAGTGGTCATTAGCTGCACCTTGTCCTTAAAATGACCAGAGGTGCCATGGCTACAAAAGTATCTAGCTTTTTTTAGCATATTCGTTCAAAACAGAGCGCATTCGTGCTTCATCCCAAATCTTATCATGATGATTGGTGAGGTCACATATTTGACCTGAATCACTTCTCAAATGTAAAATCCCAGAGTCATGAACTGTTGGCACTTATAATCCCATTCATTACACCAAATTCAGACTTATAGGAGATAATCTATAGGAATGACAAGATTGCAGTTTTTAGAGGCATTAAAACTGACCTTGACATGACATTGTGACCTGACGTCAGGTGACCTGTGCTTGATTTGTATGCCCGATGCAAATGTGATATACGATAAGATATGCCGCTGTTTTCGTGGCGCTGCGCGCCGAGGTTTTTCTCAACACACGAAAAAAACGGGAGTGTGGCTAAAAACACCCCTACCTATCAAGACGAAGACCGGGAACCCGACCCCCGCCCCCCCCCCCCCCCCCCACTGAAAAATCCGTGGCGACGCCCCTGACTACAGACCTTTGCGTGTGTGTTGCCTGTTGCTGTGGTAATGTGCAACCCACCTATTTAGATAGAGATTGTGAATGGACATTTGAAATACTCGTTTGATGATTGCGTAGCATGTGCCAAGAAGTTCAACTGAACTTCAAAACCTACCAATACCTGAAAACAATACAAAAACGTCGCTGACACTGTTCAATGGTCATGCCATTTCATGCATGCATATGCAATATGCATACTGGCAATGCTTGGTGCAAAGTTCGATAGACTCAACTTTGTCCGACTATTGAGAGCTGTAACTATCTAGCTATAGTATCCTCGAACAACTATTTCGATAATAAACTTGAGAGTTTACCGAGTAGTGTCAGTTGCAATACTGAATACTAGCCGTTTTCACGACGGGCTATCCGGCGAGTGCACCTAATTTGACCAAATCTGCACCTAAGCTCTTTTACAGCAAATATCTTTATTTGATGAGTATATTTCCGTGTTTCAATCGATGAATCTCTCTGATAATATGACAAAGCAGGCATATAAGCAATTAGTGCAACCCTAGCCGATGGCTACTAAGAGACACACTGAGCCTCATTTGACCAAATCTGCACCTAATCTGCACCAGATATGCACCAGATGTGTACCAGATGGCCGTCGTGAAAACGGTTATTGTGAATTGTACCTATTTCTCTTCTACTGTTTTCTGCGAACATAGCAAAACCCTTTATGGATACCAATGGACAACTGACCTGATATGTGTGATTCCACATTGGTAACCTCAATCCCCCATTTTCAGATGAGTCGTCAGTGGTACAGGACGGGTGGCGGCCACACCCGGTAATTCCGCCGTCCGTCGCCCGTCCCCGTCTGGTGGTGGTCGTCTCGTCAGCACCGCGCAGCGGCTCCAGCTTTCTAGGTGAGATACAGACTGGTATTATAGATGAAATCAAGTTTTGTATGTGAGCTCCAGCTTTCTAGGTGAGCTACAGTCTTATATACGTGAGCTCCAGCTTTCTAGGTGATTTACAGTCGCATGTAGGTGAGCTCCAGCTTTCTTGGTGAGCTTCAGCTTTCTAGGTGAGCTACAGACTTTTATGTATACGTGAGCTACAGACTCATAGGTGAGCTACAGTCTTTTATACGTGAGCTCCAGGTTTCAACTCATGATGTCCAGGCTTTCCATCGTCGTCTAGTTTTCTTTTATTTTCTTTCGGCATTTTCATCGTAAATGTGCTCAAACCACAGTCATTTCATATTGTGTTATCGATGATAACTAACACTTTTTACCAGTCTCACTTGACTATATAATTCTATGACCTCCGTATCATATGATGTGTAGCCATCCGTGACCCTTCTTATGGTGGAATAAGCGGTCAATCGGTTAGCTGTCGTCATCACATCCCGTGTTTTAAATAGGATCGTACAGTCTTCGTACCATATGGTGCTGTCGACACCGTTAGTAAGGGGTCAGGTCAACCATCTGATATGTGATGCATCGCTCGGCTGAAAGCTAGCTGAGTGCCAATATCCGTTTGCGAGGCATACGATTAACCCTGTATAGGCGATGGGTGAAACGGCGCTACGACAAGTATGTAAAAGAAGGTGAATTATCTTCGTTTTGTTCCTTTTTTCACCTACTCGATTCCTTATTCACTGGCGATCGGAGTGTAATCGCCACGCCGATTGTGGATTGCTCTTGATCGTCAATACATACATACATACATACATACTCCCCATACCATAGTTTCATTCGAAACTCCATAAGACCTTAAATTACCCGCGACGCCAGGACAGGACATCCGTTATCTTACACTTAATTAATTCACACAATGCCCAGTAAAATCTTATGAAACGATCCATTTATTTAATAATTTTAAAATGGCATTTAAAATTTCAAAATAATACATCAGGGTAAGCAATCAATGGGACATACCTGATCCTTGGCGGCGCTCCCATTCCACCAACTAATCACCTTATTAGTTTCAGAGGCAATACTCTTACAATACCTTATGATACTCACAAGCAATGACGTAACAATGACAATGTGAAACAGCAAAGTAAACGTTGTTACCTTGTCCACAGGTCAGCTAATGTCAAGTCCACATAGCGCACTGTATTTCTTCGAGCCTTTCTGGTTTTACAAACATCTTTACAACAATAAGACTGCTGCTCCGTACAACTATGAAGCAGCAAGCGACCTCCACAACCTGCTTACTTGCAAGTGAGTTTGGCGGAAGCCGTAAGCCGCACATCAGGTCAACCGAATAATAATCTGATCTTTCGAGTAATAAAAACTGAGAAAGCTGCTTTGTCTGATACGAGTACATATAGGTGGTGCGAACCCCAATCCGCCTCAACAGAATTATTAGACGCGTTTACATAGGGTTTGTTGCAAGCTTATATCTCCGTCCGTGATGTTGCAAAATATGCCAATGGTGCTGAACCATTTACAAAATGATCCCCTCTAAATATTTAAAGACCACTGCATCGAAATTATCGCCAAATTAACGAGCTAGAGCCTCGTCAAATATGCTATGTAAACCGGGTTATTGATGCTCTTACCAGATGTGCTGTAGTCTCTTACCATCATTCGTTTGAAATCAGGTAAACATCAGACGTACCAACTCTCTTTTACTACTCACTCCTATACTCATACTTACCGGTTTAGGCTTGATGCGTCATTACTTAGTGATCATGATCATTACTTAGCAATAGCTAATGATTACTATTCGATTCAACGGCTGCAAGCATTCCTCATGTCAGCTAGATGTTCACTCTTACATTCGCTTTTTATAATCAACTAGAGGGACAGCATTACGCGCAGCGTAAAGAGAGACAGCATTACGCGCAGCGTAATAAGTCAATTTAAAAAAAAAATCGGCCCAGTAGCGGCCGAGTTATGGCCAGAATAAATTTGGCGTCTCCAGGGGCGGATCCAAGGGGGGGGTCACATGGGTCATGGCCCCCCCTTGAGGCCCGGGGGCCCAAAGACCTGCCAGGGGCACCACCGGCCTATCAGGGGTATCACAGTCCTGACAGGGGCACCACAGGACCGCCAGGGGCACCACAGGCCTAGCAGGGACACCACGGGCCTGGTGCCCCTGGGCCCTGACAGGACTGTAACGCCCCTGACAAGCCTGAAGTGTCCCCGGCAGGCACGTGGTGCCCCTGACAGGCCTGAGGCGCCCCTGCAAGGCCGGTGGTGCCCCTGGCAGGCCTGTGGTGTCCATGGCAGGCCTGTGGTGCCCTTGCTAGGCCTCTGGTGCCCCTGACAGGCTTGTAATGCCCCTGGAAGGACTGTGGTGCCCCTGGGCCCTGACAAGCCTGAGGTGCCCCTGACAGGCCAGTGGTGCCCTTGCTAGGCCTGTGGTGCCCCTGTCAGGCCTCTGGTGCCCCTGACAGGCTTGCGGTGCCCTTGGAAGGACTGTGGTGTCCCTGGGCCCTGACAAGCCTGAGGTGCCCCTGACAGGCCCGTGGTGCCCTTGTTAGGCCTGTGGTGCCCCTGGTAGGCCTCTGGTGCCCTTGCTAGGCCGCTGGTGCCCCTGGCAGACCTCTGGTGCCCTTGCTAGGCCGCTGGTACCCCTACGCCCGGAGAGGACTGGTGCCCCTGAAAAGTCTGAAGTGCCCCTCGGCAGGCCCGTGGTGTCCCTGACAGGCCCAAGGTGCCCCTGCGAGGCCGGTGGTGCCCCTAGCAGACCTCTGGTGCCCCTGGCAGGTCTGTGGTGCCCCTGGCAGGTCTGTGGCGCCCCTGGCAGACCTGTGCTGACTGGTGCCCCTGCTAGGTCGCTGGTGCCCCTCACAGACCTGTGGTGCCCCTGGGCCTTGATAAGCCTGAGATGCCTGGCTATGACAGGCTCGTGGTGCCCCTGATAGACCAGTGGTGCCCTTGCTAGGCCTGCAGTGCCCCTGGCAGGCCTCTGGTGCCCCTGCTACCCCTGCGCCCGGAGAGGACTATGGTGCCCCTGAAAAGCCTGAAGTGCCTCTCGACAGGCCCGTGGTGCCCCTGGGCCTTAACAGGCCCAAGTTACCCCTGCGAGGTCGGTGGTGCTCCTGGCAGGCCTGTGTTGAATGGTGCCCCTGCTAGGCCGCTGGTGCCCCTCACAGGCCTGCGGTGCCCCTGGAAGGACTGTGGTGCCCCTGCCCCTAGGGGTGCTCATGGGCCCAACAGGCCCGTTGTGCCCCTGACAGGCCTGTCGTGTATACTTGCTAGACCTGCGGTGCCCCTGCTTCCTGGCAGGCCTGTGGTGCCCCTGGCGGGCCTGTGGCGCCCCTACAAGGCCGTAAGTGCCCCTGGCAGGTTTGTGGTGTCCCTGGAAGGACTTTGGTGCCCCTGACAAGCCTGAAGTGTCAAGGACAGACTCTTTAGAGTCTAAAGGGTAGGGGCGAACTTGACCCTGGCGTCTAAAGTTTAGACGCCAGGGTCAAGTTCGTCGGACTGACAACGATTTGCTTACCTGATAACGTTCCTGGTAAGTACTCATTACTCAGCGTCCACAACACAACATATATACACATAGCACATTCATATATACTTGCTTACAATTGGTAAATGTGGTTGTGGCTAAGAGTTAAGATACTGACTAAAAAAAAAATAAAAAGAAAAAAAAACTGAAAATGGGGGCACCGCCAAAATGAAGTGGACGAAATCCGTTGAGTTTTTAATTTTGGGTATAGGTAGGGGCACCACTTCGATTCATGACCCTCCCCTTGGAGTTTTCCTGGATCCGCCCCTGGGCGTCTCCTCTTGGCCGGCGGTGCTCTGTTCCGGTATTCATTGCCAAAGGTCAATGACCTGCCGGCTCTGATTTCGCTCAGTTTTCGCAGCGAACAATCTGAGCCTAGAGCACGTGCTCTCTGCTCGGCGCCGGCCGCGGCCCAAAATGCTGCAAAGATGCGCCCGCCACGTGCACACCGCTGCACGCACCCCCTCCAAAATTTAATACAACAAACAGATGCACGCGTCCGACTTGCGCCCAAAATTCCACCCCCGTAGCCCGCACCGTTCCGGAGCAATAGCCCGCCAAGCGTGACGGACGCGTTACATACATACATACGGACATTTTGATTTTTATATATGTAACTAGAGGGACAGCATTACGCGCAGCGTAAAGAGGGACAGCATTACGCGCAGCGTAATGAATCAATTTTCATTAAAATCGGCCCAGTAGCGGCCGAGTTATGGCCAGAATAAATTTGGCGTCTCCTCCTGGCCGGCGGTGCTCTGTTCCGGTATTCATTGCCAAAGGTCAGTGACCTTCCGGTTCTGATTCCGCTCAGTTTTGCAAGCGAAGAAACTGAGGATAATGCGCGTGCTCTCTGATCAGCGCCGGCCGCGGCCAAAATTCCGCAAAGATGCGCCCGCCACGTGCAAACCGGCGAGCGCACCCCCACCAAAATTTAATACAACAAACAGATGCACGCGTCCGACTTACGTTCAAAGTTTCACCCCCGTAGCTCGCACCGTTCCACAGCAATAGCCCGCCAAGCGTGACTGACGCGTTACATACATACGTACAGACATTTTGATTTTTATATATGTAACTAGGTGCCGAGCATTACGCGCAGCGTAATTCAATTTTAATTAAAATTGGCCCAGTAGCGGCCGAGTTATGGCCAGAATAAATTTGGCGTCTCCTCCTGGCCGGCGGTGCTCTGTTCCGGTATTCATTGCCAAAGGTCAGTGACCTTCCGGCTCTGATTTCGCTCAGTTTTGCAAGCGAAGAAACTGAGGCTAATGCGCGTGCTCCCTGATCGGCGACGGCCGCGGCCCAACATGCGGCAAAGATGCGCCCGCCACGTGCAAACCGCCGAACCCACCCCCTCGAAAAGTTGATACGACAAACAGATGCACGCGTCCGACTTAAGTCGAAAATTTCACCCCCGTAGCCCGCACCGTTCCGGAGCAATAGCCCGCCAAGCGTGACTGACGCGTCACATACATACATACATACATACATACATACATACATACATACGGACGTTTTGATTTTTATATAGGTAAATTCAGAACCAAATTATTCTCATCCTTAATGACATTGCTTTGGCTCAGGCTGGCGTTCAACCCACCCAGAAAGCCGGTGGAGGCTAGTCTCTACTTAGGAGACCGTTTGGATGGCTTGGTGACCTTTATTACTTGAACACTCAATTCTAACGGGATAGGGTGGTTGCTACGGCGGCGAACCAGCAGAGGTGTTTAAATCAACGCAAAGTCTTAACCCTCGCCGGACCTATTGGTTTTTTACATACGCGCCGGCCGAGGGGGGGGGGCGGGTACGACCCCCCCTCGCCGTTTCGCCCCTGGTGGAGCTAGCGCGTCGCGGAAAAAACGAGCGTGTGCGCCGTTACGAGACGCAGAGATTGGTACCCGATTTTAAGGTCCTAGGTCAACCGGTGACCTCTGAGGTCAGGTCAAGTGCCCCAAGGTACGGTTCAGTTTTTGGTGAATAACTTCGCAAAAAACGGCCGCAGAGCGCCGATTTTGGCAGCATCGTGTTCGTCTCGCTCAGGCGCGTCGAATGATATACTTTTTGTCCGGGTCAGGTCAACTTGGGGTGTTGACCTCAGGTCAAGGTCAGGTCAGCACCCCCAGGTCACGAAGTTGGTCAAAAGAGGTCATGTCGCATATCATTCGATTCGGCAGGTCTTCCTGAGTCCATTGGTGGCTTTCCCGACTCGCTAGCTCAATTTGATCAAGAGTTATTGACGAAAAACTAATATGACCTTGATGACGTCATAAATGACGTCACGCAAGGTCAACATTGCAAAAGTGACGCATCTAACCTTGCAAGGAGTGCATCAAATCACGATTCTGTGTGCTTGAGATAGTTAGAGATCGTTCCCGGCGCCAGAATAGCAGTTTGAATTTTTCCCCATTGACTTATAATGGTGAGGTCACGAAAATGACCTGACCTCATATGACCTTTAGGAAAAATCCGAGATATACAAGTTGTGGGACTCATAATGGATACTAGATCCTGCAAGTTTCATTTCCCTGTGACATCTCCTCTGGCAGTGAGGGCGTTGCGAAGTTGCGACATCTGAAGACCGTGCAGAGGTTCACTTATGACGTCATAGGTCAGTGACCTGACCTGACCCAAAAATGCGGTTGGTGTCAAAAGATCCGGCTTGGATCAAAGGTCAGGTATGCCAAGTTTCAGCTCGCTATCACCAGCGTGTTCGGAGCTATCGCGAAAAAAACCCTATGGGGGGGGGGCGGCACCCGCCCCCCCCCTCGGCCGGCGAGGGTTAAGTCTCAAACTTAACTTCTCACCCCAACGGTCGTGAAATGGTCTAGAAAGATACAACAAAATATATCTTATCATCTAAATCAGTCAAGCAATACGATCTCAAGAACGACATACCTAATTCGCTCCCTAACTCTCGCTCACTCTCGCGTTTTTTTCCCGTTCCCCAGTTTGGACGCCCTGCCGCCCATGTTTGCCGAGCGAAAACACCGTGGCTTCATCTGGAGGAAGCCCAAGGTACTGAAGCGCGACCCCAGTAGAGCGCACCTGACTTCACTGTGTCTCAGCACTTCAATACGTGTTATCAAGACGATCCGACCCCGGCTGGCAAAAGTCTTACCTCTTCTGGAGGTAAGTACTTGAAACAGGAATTGGTTAACTTTATAGGGATGGAGTGGGGCTTGGTAGAGGGTTTTTTATGGAGTTTGTTGCCCATTTCCTATGGCCAAGATTATATAGTGAGCCAAACGATTGGCTAGGTGCATTTAAGATAACTTGTTCCTGGTTTTGTCTATGAATTGAACATCTTCAAAGAAGTCCATCCTTGTGGTAGGTGTAGGTCTATATGTGCATTTGCATTTCGTGTCTGTGCGAGTTGTTGGGTACGTGCATTGCAGCTGAAAAATGCACAAAACGTTCCTAAATCACGCTGTTCCGTGTTCAAGCTCAAAGCATAACATTCATAACAAATTGTTATCACACTCTCATCCGGCGTCCACATAACTCCGATCCACATTTCCACTCTCAGCGGACGGATCTGGATGTGCGGGTCATCCACCTGGTGCGCGATCCACGTGCGATCCACAACTCGCTCGTGTCGAAACATTACGCATGGCCACAGCGACGTAGGAACGCCTCACTGCTGTGTGAGGACATCAGAGACGATCTACGGGCCTCTCAGAGCATCAGCAGTGACCGCTGGACGGGCGTGAGGTGGGTCTCTGAGATCTAGAGGAGGCTAGAACTGGGGAACTGGGGGAAAACTGGGGGAAACTGGGGGGGGGAGGAATGGATATTAGGGAGTTCGTTATGTAAATATGTTCGGGAGATTACGGCTCAAGTATCTGTGAAGGGTAGAAGTGTATGTGGGACTAAACGACACCACTGTCAAAACCACGACAAAGACTAAGTTTATAAATGCCACGGAAATTTCGTTTTCTTGTAAGGTAACTTGTAGTATCCCGAGGTCAAGCTTTTGTTCTTTTTCACCCATAGCTGTTAGATCTCGATAAGGATGGACTCGATAATCAAATTAATTCGTTTTTTTAGTGTCGCTTGTTTTATGAGTCAGACGTCAAGTGAGTTATACTGTTCCGCTGTTTCACTTGGAAACAGATCTGAAAGCTCTAAGGTGTTATTGTCTCTGCGGGTCTGGTCTACATAAAAAAATTGTCTTCGTCATTTGTGTCCTATTTATCGTTTGAATTTGTTTCTTCGTACACACAGGTACGAAGATTTGGTGGAAAGACCAGAAGAGGAGGCCAAACGTCTCTTTGAGTTTCTGCAGCTGCCACTAACAAAGGAGACGTCAGACTTTATACGAACACATGCTCAAACTCAAGACTCTCCTAAAGGTCCTGACCCTGCGGGAAATTCCACGAATGAAAACAGCGGTCAAACGGGCGGAAACCGTGGCCAGGATGTCGCTGACGGAACCAAAGATGAAGAAACTCAAACAGTGGTACAAGAAGAAAACAACCGCAGCCAGAAGCGAATAGCAACAGCTGAAGACAAGCCCTCACCACTGACAGAGGCCGATCATCATGGCCAACTCCGAAACACCGTGAAAGGGATTGCTGAGGGAATGGGCCGAATTTCTGAAGCAGTGAACAGTATTTTCGCAGCTGTGGGCGGCTCAACTGACGAGAAAGGATCGCCTGGTTCGGGTCGATTCGCCCGAAGGTTGCATAGGTACGTAACAGTAGTCATGCACCTTTTCATGGTCATAATTCATGTCAACGTTTGATTGTTACGTTTCCTTTACTTCTCAATCGTAATGGTATACTTTTCTTTGAAGTGTCGACAATTTACAGGCATGAATGTAGAGCCTCAGTACATAAATAATGATTCGGTGATCGAATCACGACCTTTCGCTTCACATAGGAGTTGTGTAGTTTCAGAGACAAGAAATGCATGCTGTATGATATGACTACAATCCATGCATGTATGAGGCATATAATAATACAAACGGTAACGTCGTAAAGCTGCCACGTCACGTGGTTTGACATTTCTGACAGAGCACGCGTTCTTTTACAGGTCCAATGTATCGGGACACATTCGTCCTGATGCAAGAAACACCATTGCTGGGGCCACACGAAGGCGACGAGACACTGCACTGGTCAGGACATATCGCGGCACACCACGACGCCTTCTAACAATCGGTGAAAAAGACGAGCCTATCCAACAGAAACTAAAACCAAAGACCAGAGGGAGTCGAGCGCCCACCTTCCGCCGTTTGACCAGAAATGAGTATGTCAAAGCCTTGAAAAGACGGGAAATCTTTAAGAAGAAAAATAGACGCAGTTATTATTTTGATACTGTGCGAGGCGCAGAGTTCGATAGACTGCACTGGATTCGTGAGCTGCCTCCTGCCGAGCGCAACAACGTTGAAAATGTATGTGAAGACGTGTTGGCTAGTCTAGGCTATCCGCTTCGCTACCCAGATGAGAATAATGGGCTGTGATCAATTCAAGAGCAATTTATCAAGGGCAGTATCAATTAAGCTGGGTGACGATCAGGTTTTACATATAACCTAGAAATGTGATATTAGCAAATATGCAGTTCAATGGTTAGAATCTTCGTCATGACTAAGTACATGGTTAGATTGCCAAACATAATTGCCAAGAGGTTGGCATGCATTTTTATATAGGAATTTAAAGCTAGGAACCATTTCCAACAAGTGAAACCCAGAAATACGTAACATGACGTCAATGTAATGATATTGCTATTTTTCTGATGAATGTGTATAGTCCAGGGTCTTACATCAAATTGGTGACATCTTACACTTGTCCCTGTGGTGACCACGTGATTTAGTGTCTTGTGCCTCACTTTTTGGACTGCAGGGGGTTTCTTGTGATTGCTTTGTTGTCTCATTGTGCAGAAACCCCAGATTTTAGGGGTCTGTAATGCCTCGCTTTCGGGATATGTGTGATTAGGTGGCATTTCCTATTGCATGTTTGAGCAACTACGCTTTAAACAAGCGTGAATGCGTGATTGTGTGTGTATGTATATTTATGAGTATATCATTATGTGGGTGGTTGCCAAGCTATATTGTACACGCTTGTGTTTCACTTCTTTGCCTTTTTTCATAATACCACGGTATATAAATATTGTTCGCATGTTTGACGGCTAAAAACACAACGTGTCTTGTATAACATGTGTGGTATCGGTCAACGTGAAGTGCCTGCTTTATTCTGCTTTAATCGTAAACGGTAGTGCAAACGAATGTATTCTTTCATAGTTTGACGTAACGTTATTTGATAACGTTATTTGACGTTATTTGTTCTTCACAACTAACCGCGTTCGTTTTGATTTTTTCGCACAAATAATTGGTAAAGGGTCAAAATATGTAGGTGTACCTACTGACTAGTACTATGTTAATGTGAACATCAAAAACGAAAACATCCACACCGAACAGTCGTATTTCAACGTTCATCGCATGTAGATGACGTCATGGCTCCGATGCCGACATCCAGCCACTCAGTCAAAAGGTAAGCGCTCGTAAATTGCATTTGCAATTGCTGAAGATTACATTGCGTACGTTTGATACAGGCTATCACGGTATCATCAATTCGCGCTTTGCATCGACCCAGAGCTGAAGGCTTGGCAAAGACTGTACTCATTTGTCATCAGATTTCTTTTTCTTCTGGTGTCGATTTGCTTTTGCTGGAACACTCGGAAAGGTCAAGTAAAGTTTGTTCGCTAGCATTCAAACACGTTATTCTTGGCGTTGGCCAGACCCACATGACCTTAACATGCATACAATGACACATCAATAACGTCACCCTCCTATTTCGACGAAACAGTAACCCTTGTCCCGTACATTTATGTTTTCAAATGCGTCGTTTCGTCCGTTTTATTCCATTATCATCGACTGGGTGATAACTCGTCTCTGAGACCGGTGTGGAACAACGTCTCAGCAGCGACACCAAAAGAGCTTTACCAGCCCGACTCCTGAAGCACCTGAAGGCGAATCACCTGAGGGACTTCAGAAACGGCAGGTCATCAATGCAGGTACGTATACAGCGCGGATATTTTGATTGCTGACATTCTGTGTCTCTGCGTCTCATTCTGTGTCTCATATTATTATGTGTCTCTGGGCACTTTGGTGGGCTGAAGCAGCACTTGTCAACGAGGTACCGTATACTGTCTCAAAAGAGCTGATGGAAACGATCAATACCCGATGCTCTGCTGTTTTTTTTTTTTCATGGGACCGTCCGGCTGTCTTTGTCGAGCCGAGACTCATTGCTTATGTCTGTCTGAAACTCGTGTGTGCCTGTTGATACTCCCGCGGTGTCGGGGATGGGAACCCAGTGTGTTTGAACAGTTCTACTTTTCAAATATTCGCTAACACAACTTCAGTACAATTACCTTTGTAAAATGTTCGAACCTTGAATAATTTTTGTTGACCAGGTAGCCATCTCTCATGTCAGACACCATCTCCGCTGATCAGCAACCGATGCTCCCCTGGATTTCATGCCTAGCGCCGCCTCTGCCAGTCGCTGCCACCCGCCCCAGTTGCCGTGCCTGGCGCCGCCCCTGCGACTGTCTTGCCCGCAGGCGGTGACCGGTCGGCCGGAGCGAGGCTGGCCGCCGCGCGCGCGAGCTTTTGCTATGCGGGCGCTCGGTGCGGCCGGGCGGCTTCCGACGTGGTGACTCTGGAAGAAATTCAGATAATGCCTGTAATAGGTGAGAAAAGATTTAGCTTTGCGGACGTGGTTTTGTGTGTTAGTAACAGTTTTACATTGTTACTTTTTGAGTAAATTACATTGCGAACTTTTAAACAGTAGGCTAAGCGCTGCTAAGCAAACGAGTAAATGAGAACTAAATATGAACGTATCTCTTTAGCGATGCATGCTAATGTACTTTAGTGTGGTAGGTGAACAAAGCATATTGCCATTCAAGTATTTCTTGATCTCGTGATTGTTATTTCTATGTTCATATGTCCATCGGCGGCGGACGAAGGGAGCCATCGGTGGTAGACCGCCATCGTCACCGCCGTCCTGACTGTATACCAGAAAAACAGCGGCGGACCGAGACAGCCGCAGAGCGGCACCGGGCGGCCACTTCGGAACGGAACGGTGAGAAAGGTACCGTAAGGTGGGGCTATTTGAGACAGTGGGGCTGTTTGAGACAGTATTTAAAACTGCCATAAAATAAAAACCACTTAAAATTTATGCTTAATTTTTTGCCCAGGCGATTTACTGCTCGATTCCACACCTTCCTGAACAAAAATATCACACACAAATCAAACGATCTTCATTTTATAGCGTTTTTTAATACTGTCTCAAATAGCCCCACTGTCTCAAATAGCCCCACTTTACGGTATGTGTTTTGGTGCTTGTAATGGCAAAGTAAACAATTAACCGTCGATATGTGACCGTCTATTTATCTTTTGTGGCATGTAATGCTGTGTGTTTGCCGTGATGTGCGGCCGTATTTTTACTGGTATGTGTGGCCTTTATACGTGGTTAAGGTAAACATTTATTTGTATTTGATAAATATTGTCTATGTATTTGACGTGAGCGTCTATTTGATGGGGTAATTGTAAGTTTTTTTACGCGCTATATGTGACCGTCTATTTGATTTGATATGCGTATTACCATCCATTTTCTTTGAATGTTACTGTCTGTTTTTTTGTGGTATATGATACTGTCAATTTAATGTGGTATGTGTGACCGTCTATTTGTCGTGGAACGCGTGACCGTTTTTTATGTGGTATGCACTACCGTCTATATTGTGGCACTGTTACCGTCTATCTGTTGCAGAATGTGTGTCAGTCTATTTGATTGTGTTACCATCTATTTTTCGTGGTAT
>NW_024883667.1:0-60236 GCF_019059575.1 Amphibalanus amphitrite
CAGCTTCAATGCACCCATCGCAGGCTCCGAGCTCTACCTCCGGAATACATATGTCAGCTCTCGTGTCGTCTACTCCGTCAAAGCCAACTTCCCATCGACCTTCAAACCTCAATCTGTCCATAAACCTCAGACGATCGGCCCATTCACCGGCCAACCTTTCCGCCATAATAGCTGTCAGATTTATCTCCCACTTGAGATGAACGGGCGCACCCGTGAGGCTGGGGCCGACACTGGGGCTGGTCCTTAAAGTTGGTATGCGGGCCTGTGCTTATAATATATTCCAGATGTGACGAGTGACCAGTCTTTTGCATTTAACTCGTATTGAATGATGTTTAAGATGAACTAACAAGTAAAATTAGTTTTCCTTATTGATAATCATCAAAATAGAAATAAAAAAATCTTCAAAACGTTTGCATCATGAGACAGCCTGTCTCAAACTGTGGAGCTATGCAGATCCAATTGGACACAGCCACCAGCGCTGATTGATTTTAGCACCGTCACAATTCTATCACCAGCGCCGATGAAGTCATGCAAATCAGCGCCTGTATCCCTGGGGAAATGTCACCGAGAGCGTTGGCGACCGGCGCCGCGGGCCGTCGGCAATAATGGCGCGCAGGCTTCAGTCTCGGCGCACCGGCCGACCCGAGTCGGCGCCGCCATGACATGCCCTCAGGGCCATTGAAGCGTCCCAACAGGATCGTAAATTCACGACCTAAACTCAATGAAATTCCTCGGCCGTTCAGTCCAATAGGGCCTGAGCTGTAGCACAAAGAGAGAGAGAGAGAGAGAGAGAGAGAGAGAGAGAGAGAGAGAGAGAGAGAGAGAGAGAGAGAGGAGAGAGAGAGAGAGAGAGAGAGAGAGACGACAAGACATACATACATACATACATACATACATACACACATACATACATACATACATACATACATACATACATACATACATACATACATACATACATATATACATACATACATACATGCATACATACATGCATCACTAATCGTTAGCACTACCATAGAGATCTTATATACATAGAGATGACACGCCTATGTTAAAGCACTTGATTTCGTGCCGATTCAGTGGGTCTTTTTAAGCAAGGTTTTCTGGGGTGCCATGGCCCGTGACTTGCATTCTGTAAGGATTCGGTCAAGGAGATTGTGTTCACATCCGCTTATTTTTAAGTACAGCTTTTCTTTTTTGTCTAGCTGTGACGCTTTCGAGCGTTATTATTGAAATGAAATTAGGCATGTTTTAACCTTATGCTCGTATCAGGTACTACATGCCTATCATTAACCCTCGCCGGCCGACGGGGGGGGGGGGCGGGTGCCGCCCCCCCATAAGGTTTTTCACGATAGCTCCGAACACGCCGGCGATAGAGAGCTGAACTTGGCATACCTGACTGTTGATCCAAGCCGCATCTTGTGACACCAACCGCATTCTCAGGTCATGTGACCTCATAAGTGAACCTCTGCACAGTCCTCAGATGTCGCAACTTCGCAACGCCGTCAGTGCCAGAGGAACTTTCACAGGGAGATGAAACTTACAGGATGTAGTATCCTCCAGAGGTCTCACAACTTGCATATCTGTGATTTTCCCTAAAAATCACATGAGGTCAGGTCGGCCACGTGACCTCACCATTATGTATAAGTCAATGGGGAAAAATGAAAACTGCTATGTTAGCGCCGAGAACTATCTCAAACTGTCTCCAGCACATGGAATCGTCATTTCTTGCACGCCTTGCAAGGTCCGATACTTCACTTTTGCATTGTTGACATTGCGTGACGTCATTTATGGTCACTTGGGTCATCAGAGTTTTTCATCAACAACTCCCCATTAAATTGAGTTAGCGAGTCGGGAAAACCACCAATAAACTCAGGAAGACCTGCCGATTCGAGTAATAGGTAACATGACCTCTTTCAACCAACTTCGTGATCTGGGGGCGCTGAACTGCCCTTGACCCGAGGTCAACACCTCAAGTTGACCTCACCCGAACAAAAAGTATACCATTCGACGCGCCTGAGCGAGGCGAACACAATGATGCCAAAATCGCGGCTCTCCGACCGTTTTTTGCGAAGTTATGAAAAACTGAACTCTTGCCTTTGGCCACTTGACCTGACCTCAGAGGGCACCGGTTGACCTGAGACCTTAAAATCGGGTACCAGTCGCTGCGTCTTGTAACGGCGCACACGCTTGTTTTTTTCCGCGACGCTCTAGCTTCATCAGGGGCGAAACCGAGGGAAATCGTACCACCCCCCCCCCCTCGGCCTGCGCGTATGTAGAAAACCAATAGGTCCGGCGAGGGTTAATGTATCATTGAATGAGAACATGCAACATATGTATATTTGAGCTTGCACCGTGCTCAGAAAGCTTCAGAACAGTCGTTTTCACGACGGTTGACCGAATGCGTCAAACTTGACCAAATCTCAAGAAACCTACCCTGAAAATTCCATGAGCCTGACCCAATTGATTTTAGACCTGTGACCTTCTTTGGGGGGACCATGTCAGGGGGCCATAAAACATGCATCGCACAACCCTAGTAAAGTTGGTTCATGTGCTGACCCTTGGTGACCTGACCTGTAACCTGACATGGTATTATCAGTGACCTCTAATAGCAACATATATACTAGGCAACGTACGCCCTATTGCTGATTTTCGACAAAATGCGTTTGACTCTTTGTAATAGCGCATTCCCTAGAAGACCTGTGAACGGCGAAACATTTTATCTTTGACCTGACCTGTGACGTCATCGGTGACCCCGAGGTCAATAAAATTGGAGTTCTGTCGACAAATTTGACAGGGCTATCGTACATCGTTTGAATGTTACGGATCCGTCCAGTAGTTTTGGAGATAGGTACGGGAGGGGGCAAAAAATGCCCTCCCCCCACCGCGTGGAAGGTGGCCGGGAGGTCCACCGCCTGCCGGGTTGATAAGAGCCTGCATGAGAGAGAATGTTTTTAGGCGAGCTTTTAAGGAATTCAAAAAAAAAACACACAAAATGAACTCATGCTACAAATTTCATTGCTTACCTCAGAAATGAAATCAGCCAGGAAAGAACAGCAATATTTTTAACCAGTAAAACACCTTTGGGGGCGACCAACGGAGCGAGCGAGAGGGTGGGACTTGGACAAGCGAAATTGCAAGAGACACCTCCAACTAACTTGTGCACTGCACCCTACTAACCGGTCCCTAGCGATGTGCCAAATTTGAGCGCGATCGGCCTAGCCGTTCTCGAGATCTGAAAGCGACACCCTGCACGTCCGCACGTGCAAAATGGGTCCCAACTGACTTTTGCACGGCACCCTATTAACTGGTCCCTAATCATGTACCAAATTTCAGCACAATCGGTTCAGCCGTTCTCGAGATCTTGAATCGACCCCTGCACGTGCGCACGTGCAGCAGCACCCCAACTGTGGCACATGGATATGCATTGCTAAGTGGGTGCCCACCTACATACCAAGTTTCGGCGCAATCGGCCAAGTAGTTACCAAAATATTGCAACAATTACAAAACTGACACCTCTTCGTTTTGCACGTGGCACGTGCATAAGCGGTCAACCAAATGCATCGAGAGTAGTCCAATACTTGACAGAAGGAATGAAGCTACCCTACAAAAATTATCGCATGTAAATCGGTCAAGTGGTTGCTGAGATATAAGCCTCGCAAAAGCGTAACCACGGCCGGCCGGCCGCTCATTCTCAGAAATTTCCGTTAATCTACGAAAGACTACGCTCGCTTCGCTCGCTCCGTAATGATTTCTTCAGACTAACAATGCCTCAGCCATATTGGCACGCTACTGGCTGAAAATAAGTTGCTTAAAAAGACCCACTGAATCGCCACGATTTTAAGTGCATGTCATCTCTATGTATATAAGATCTCTATGAGCACTACCACGTCATTATTAGTGATCTCACCAGTCGTCATTCTTCGGTCACTCAGCTCTCACCTAGATGCTCCAAGGCCGGGAGAAAACTTCACCGAGTGTCATACATGGAAATTAACAGCACTAAATTAGTTAGGTAGGCAATAAAACGCGACGTGTTTTTGACATATTTCGGTGCGCCGTGTACTGACGCTATGAAGAAATAGCTCATTTAGATCTACATGTACATTTGCAAACAACAGAATCATGACTGGAAGCTCAGATGATAAAGCGTTGGACTCCCGGTAGTGAGAGTCCGGGTTCGACTCGCTCCGGTGTTCGATATTTGAGACTACTGACGGGGATAGTCTGCGGTTGGTGGGAGCAGCCGCAGTCAGTTGAATTCAGTTGAGTGAGACAGACCGTGTCCGGCTTTGAAAGGCACGCTAAACTTTAGCATCTAAATTCTCTCGTTACCTGGAATTGCGCGATCGGGCGGTAGGAGTCCGGGTCTACGCAACAAGTTCTGCTTAGCGTGGGCTCCGGTTCCGTCAATACGTCCATTCAAATGTTCGAGATAAATTTATAAGAAATGACAGGTACTACCAATGATGTCAATAGGAAGGTTCTGCAGTTCGTATGGTTGAATCAGTTTCCGGATGGAACCGGGACAGTGCAGATAGAGCGTCCGGCCGCTGCCGCCGGGGCCGCTAAGGTGACCCCTATCCATCTGAACCAACAAACGCCCCTCCTACAGTATTTCAACGGTATTTCCCTTCGCGGTTTGGTAGTTAAGCTCGTTCGTTCCCAGATCATTCAGGGGAGAGGGGACGGGGAGACATTGGGCTGGCGGACCACCGACGGTGTATCGCAGTGGTGGGGACCATCCGGTGGGACGCTAGTGTCCCGGTGGGGTAGACCACCCATCCAGGGGCCCCTGCAAAAGTTTATCACCGTGTGTGTTGGTGACGGGGCCGGGCTGCGTCACCGGACGTGGCGCCTCTGACAGAGGCCAGTCGCACCGAGCTCTGCAGACGTCCTGCCAACTCCCAGTCGTCATTTCTAAGCTGGCAGCCGACGACGGAGGCTTCCTGCCCCTTGTGTCCGTGTCACCATGTCGGCCCTCAGCAGCCGGCTGGCGACGCTCCTAGCTATAGCCGTGTTCATCGTGACGGCCGGCTGTGACAGCTGCGGCAAGTCCATCTCGTTGACGAAATACGTACAGCAGTTGGTGCATGATGAATTACTACAGTCCAACGTCAACACGCCGCAGTCAAGAACGGAACCCCTGGAGTCTAGGATGGAGGCTCTGGAGCGCAGAATGGAGGAGCTGACCGGCCGACTGGACGGCCGGCAGACTCAGCTGGACGCAGTGGCGGCGCCACGAATTTTCGCCAGTGGGGGCAAGCTTGAGGTGACCCGACTATTGTCTGATACCCCGATCTGCAAAATCCACGAGCACCTTGCCCCTAGATGCTGCCATTAAAAATTGTTATGGTTTCAAGTTTCATGCATACGTATTAAGCTTAACCATTAACCCTCACGGGCCTGGAAGGGGTTTTTTTTTTCGCCTCCCCTGGCGAATATTTGCAATACCTCATGAACGCTTACGGATAGAAAGACGAAAGCTGCTGTACCTTATTTATCCCCCATGAATTTGACATCTTTTGAAGCAAAAAAAAAAAATGGATCTAGCCTTCCTCATAACGTCTCAGGGCCGATATTTCTAGACTCTTGCACGGCAAACTTCGGCGTCACAGACGTGAACTTCAAACAGCTGCCAAAAATAGAGTTTTAGAGATAAAGACAAATTACGAGCACGGTTGTGTAGCATGTCACCTAGAAAAAAAAATTCTTAAGTATTTTTGGTGACCTGAGGTCAGAGGTCAGGTCAACGTTCCCGAGCTGAGGCTTTAGTTTTTTTCGCAAATAACTTCAACAAAAATGGTCCTAGAGCTACGGCAGCGGACCTTCGCATTCGTTTCGTCGAGACGCGTTGAATGACATATATATTGTTTGGGAAAGGTCAAGTTTTGTGTTGACCTCACGTGACCTCGAATGACCTTTGGTTGACTTTGACACATGAAAGGCCGTATGTGATGATTTCGTAGCCTCTGATCACGATTTCTGGCATCCATTTTGCTCTAAGCATTCATTTAGTGCCTCAGGATGGCAAAACATGTCTTAATTATTATGACTGACTTGAATAAGTAAAATAGCCTCTAGCAAGGATACTCTCTTGTGACTTTGACCTTGAAGCAGCCTTGTGTTGTAGGCTAAAGCACAATTAGGGATCCGCTAAGCTTCAAAACATTTCAAAACATCTCGGAATTTAGTATACAAGATAGAGGAAAAAGTGCAAAGTTTGTGGTCAATTTTGGTCATGACCGGGACCTTGAATTTGAATGTTATGCACATCATCGGAATCCCCAGACTCTCTTCTTTTGTTTAACATCCATTTTAGCCGGTTTTATGCACCATGCCGTCCTCTGGAATACGTACTTTGAGACCACTACAAAAGTGCCAGTTTTTGCCTTTTACCTTGAGACTTTTGACCTTAAAAATTGACCTGACGTCAAAAAGTTTAGGTAATTTAGAAGCTTCTCGTAGATACCTTTCGTTTGGTACCATTTTTGTTTCCGTAGCTGCCTTATTTACGGAGTTAGACAGGTGGGGGGGAGGGGCTACCCCCGGGCTGCGGTGGTTGGGATTACCCCCCCCCCCCCCCGGGCCCCGGCGCAGCAAATAAAACCATAAAACTAACTTGCGAGACACAAACCTGTGAAAACGTTATGTTGTTCGTTGAAATGTAAAATGGTATATTCCTCAGAATAATAATCAGTACCTACATAGTTCTCTTTTTTAACGTAGTGCGTATGTGCGATTCTCTCACACACAATTAATATACCTACCAGAATAAGCTCCATTAGGGCGATCCACATACATTTCCGGATAACCCGGATATACATACCTATCACATTTTGTCAACCTCCCTGAGCTCAGTCTCAGTCTAAGGGTTCCCAAAACAGGATGATCTCTTCTTGGGCCGATTTTGACAAACTGCCTCTCAACCTCCTCGAGGTCAAGCTCGAGGGCAGCCTTTTGATGAATGAAAATGAGTAGGAGAATGAGTGGGAGTAAGAGATATGCGACAGACGGTCCGAGAACGAACGTTCTGCTGATGCACTTGATACGGGGACCGTCAAAAACAGGCGTACTATTGTAACCGCCTATCATGAATGTTGCACCGGTCTTCTGTTCCCATTTCAACATCAGCCAAATTTTGTGGGGGCAAAAACATAGTCTTGCCCCCACGGCCTCCTGCCAGTGGGGGCAGTCTGCCCCCACTGCCCCCACGGTGGCGCCGCCCTTGGCTGGACGAGGTCGTCACACAGCTGAACGGCCAAAAATCCCAGCAGGACGAGACGACAGCCACAGTGAACGACCTCACAGAACGACTGAGTGCCATCGCCATCCGCATGGAAAAACATGTGAGTGAAATGCGTAAATTGGATACGGTACTCGACAGCCAGCAATCAACACTGAATGAGCAAAAATTACAACAAGAGGAAACTGCAACCACAGTGAATAACGTCATAGCGCAACTGGATACCATCGTTACTCAGCAAGGAGATCAACTCACACAGACGTCTCAACTGGCTACAAGGATCAAAAGCCAGCAATCTCAACTGAGCGAGCTCAACAACCAGCTGAATGAGCAAAACTCACAACAAAAGGAGACTGCAGCCACAGTGAATAACGTCATAGCGCAACTGGATAGCATCGTTACATGGCAAGGAGATCAACTCAACCAGACGTCTCAACTGGCTACAAGGATCGACAGCCAGCAATCACAACTGAGCGAGCTCAACAACCAGCTGAAAGAGCAAAAATCACAACAAGAGGAAACTGCAACCACAGTGAATAACGTCACAGCGCAACTGGATACCATCGTTACTCAGCAAGGAGATCAACTCACACAGACGTCTCAACTGGCTACAAGGATCAACAGCCAGCAATCTCAACTGAGCGAGCTCAACACCCAGCTCAATGAACAAAAAACAACTCAGCGTGAAGTTTCAGTCAGAATGGATAACCTGACCTCCCAGGTTGACATTCTAGGATCCAAGCTGACCGGAGCTATTGTCAACGCATCATCCGAACAGGAGCGTATTGCTGACTCAGTTGCTTATATGGTAAACCATCACCATCATACCCGTGATTGCAGCGAGCTGCCTGTCGGTGCCCTATATAGAGTCTACCTCCTTCGGCCCAGTGGTGACAGTCAACAGCCACACGCCGAGGCGCACTGTACAGTGGACACTTTTTTGTAAGCACCCCAGGAGGGTGCAGCTGATATTCACCCCAGGAGGGTGCAGCTGGTAATCTGCGTTTTATATCCTCATATCGAGGTGCCATATTAAAACTCCACCAAATGTGACGAGACACTCGCGGAGTGTTGACTTGATACGTTTGGCCTCTCCAAGTGGATAAAAACTGGGTTATATATAAATATATTGGCAAGGCCTGCACTGTGAGACAATGGATTCTTGACAGATAAATAAGAAATACAAATAGTTTGTTTGTTTAGAGCACATAAAGCATACACAGAAAGAGAACCATGCATGCTTTTTCACCAAAAGCAGCTTCGTGCTATTCCGTCGGAATTCGGATTTCTGAGTTCCAACCCATCGCAGTGTCCCCGGCGGTGGACGTCAAGGTCACTTTGTTTACCGAAGACCGGGTTGCAAGACGACGAGCGCAAAGTTTGCGCCTCTGATGAAACGGCGCACGAACAAAGTCATACCACCGAGACGCGACTCTCATAAACGAGCTGATTGGCCGCGCAGAGCCCGGCAATACCTTGTTTGTTCAGCGTGTTCGGTCAACAGTGCAAGCGCTCGCAGTCACTAGCGAATAGAAATTCACCGGGGCGGGATGTGAACGGGTAAATAGCGGGCGACAATCAGTCGCTCAATAGCACCGAGGCGATATTGCAGGCACACCATTGGCGGTGGTGAAAGTGTTGATGGAATAGTCACCCTGGGCCAAACACTAAGGCTCATTTGTAAGAGTTCAATGAGATGAAGAGACGTTGATGAAAGTTGACTCAACCAGCTTGGCTGAAATATATCAGTCATTGGATGATAAGGCCATGGTCCTGACAGCATGTGTAGTATGTCGCGAGAAATTAAAAGGGCTCTAAAGTCATATATGTCTTAGAGCCAGGCCACGGAATGGACAACTAAGGATGTAATTTTACATTTTCATTTTTCAAAAAGTGGTCACTGGTCAGTATGAGGCATCCCAAATAGCTTGATTTTAATCCAGTGAATGCGCTCAATATTGCGCAAATACAAACAAATGTTTCGCAGAACAAAATACTCCGACGCCTAACAAGCCAAATTCATATAAAACTCCGGACCTCCACCGTAGCTTCAGCTCTGCACTTTAAGCCGTCCAGGCCGCAGTGCGACGGATTGCACTCAGAACCCCGGGCGGTGGAACGCGCGGCAGGCGATCAACCTTTATGGTATGAGGTCCGAGGAATGGCGCAGGGGTCATGAGGCGGCCGATATACTGGCCGGCGGTATGTGGTATGAGCGGGGTGGTATGTGGTATAACCGGTATGGTATGCGGTATACGGAACGCGAGAGGTGTCAACTAGATGGTAATGTGGCTACTAATTAGTATGAGTTTGAATTGTTTATGCTTCATGCACGTGACGTATAAATGTTTCGTTGGAAGTGGCGGCAAATGATAGATGTCTGCTAAAATATCATTGATGAGATATTAGACAGATATGAAAGTTAAGACAACAACACTGCCAGTACTTGCGGAGATCAATATGTTTGCGCCTCCTAAGCCCATATGACATATGTTTTAGCTATATATGCTCTTTCATCCACATAGCACCGTGGAGGCTTTGTTCTTCATCAGAGACAGCTATAAAAGACGTCAGATTCGAAACGGACACGGGCCATATTACAATTTTGCTTTACAATAATGTATGGCATTATAAAAAAGACAGAAACGAGAGGACTCGGTTTTGTTGTCAAGCACAGGTGAGCGGGCTGCCTTCATCCTTTGGTGTCTCGTCCCTGTTCACCGTCTCCCTGTGGTGCAGTGGGCTCGGCAATTGTTCAAAAGTGGCAATTACTGTGTGGAAAACAAGCTCACAGCACCCCCAACCAGGAGAGGTCAGTTAACGAGTCCAGCACCTGATGAGACAATCGCGAACAAAGCGAACTCGGCCGAATAAAGTAGCCGAGAGAAACAGACGGGCGGAGCTGCCAGCAGACGACGGAGTCAAAAGCTGGGAAATCAGTACGGAAAAGTACAGTCTGAGGACAGTCTGGGACGAACAGACGATCGCAGTCTGGACTGTTGAAGAGAAAACTACTTCCTCACGTCGGAGAGCATGTCAGTCAGCCGTACTTCAGGATTCAGGAATAACACTCCTACCATTTGACCGAGGTATGAGCCAGTGAATTAACCCGCGAGTTGCTGGGGGGGGGGGCGTTAAACGCCCCCATTTTTTTCGCCGGGCCATAGCATAAAAACGGCGCTGCGGCGCGCCAAATTTTGGGTACTTGTAGGAAATTGATTGAAGTTTATTGTGACAAAGTTTCAAAAAAATCGATCGGAAAATTTTTGAGATATCGAGGTTTTAGTGACGTCATGATTTCTGAGTTTTCGACCAAAAACGGCATATGTTCAAAAAATCATATAAAATCACAGAATAGACATACAGACATGCCGTAAACGCCATTAGACTGCCAATGAGCAACCAAATGGCTATCTTCGATTATTGATTATCGTTCCGCATTTTCCAAAATCTTGAACTGAATCTCGGCAATTTCTCGTGACTACTTCACGACCATGATACATGCATTTCTTAAATTTAACTTTTTGAGCCAAACACGTACACATATGATAAAATGAATGTCACCATCGTGTTCTACGCCCCAAATTACCCATAAAACATGTGTCACAGGCTGCGAATATCAGTTTTGATTTTCGGGGATATGTGCCTACCCCGTTGAGCTGACCTTGACCCTGACCTATGCTTGACTGACCCCTACATGGAGCTGACACTCTTGTAGGCCTTATATGATGGATTGTGCACCGTTTTGACAGAGTTTATGACGAGAGACGCCCATTGCGAAGTCCTGAAGTCCATGCTACTGAAAGCCCGATTTCAGGTGTTTGACCTGACCTTGACCCGACCTGTGACCTCAAAATTCAACTTTAAAGTACTCATCTGAAGCGTCTCGTCGCGTTCTTTCGTTTGCCGCCTCGTGCGTTTCGCTGCGCCTATTGGTTCTCGAGTTATCGTCTGGGGGCGTTTAGCACCCCCCCCCCCCAGCAAACGGTGGGTGGCGAAATACCCCAGCAACTGCCGGGTTAACTCCGGCGCCTTGTACAATTTTGATCACACATGTTCTTATCCAAGCACCTAAAGGACAAAGCCTCTGGAAGCATGCAGCTGTTGAAGCACGTAGGTACTCAGGAAAAATTTGGATCAGTCCTGAGCGAATCTCGCCCTATCTCATTTCTGCCTAAAAATCCACAGATCGTTGAATTATTAGTTTTCATATTTCTCCACCTGATGCTTCCAAGAGAGCTGAAGAAAAAGTAGGACGAGTCTGTTTGACACCTGCGTCTTACTGAATTAGCTGCGGCAGAGACGAGAGCTCGCTAAGAGAATGCAGAGCGGTAACGAGCTAGAGCCCCCAACCAATTAGAGATTTCGCGACATTTATGACACCCCGAGGATGACTATTGATGGAGGCTATCGCACAAAGGCTCAACGCGTCGTCTTTGATGAATCTTCCGTTCAGCTCTAAATTGGCTGCATAAATTTCAGGTGCCATGATATCAACCCCAAAATGGAACATTCTGACCGCGGAAGAGGAAAGTTTTTTTTCTTAATTGAAGGGTGGAGGAATCAAACATTTGATATCAGAATGGTGACAGAAACAAAACTAGCTTCCATAAAAAAGAGATGCTTCTACGGCCAACTGGGTCCAGAGCAAGTATTCTAAAGGCGAATGGGAAAATATAAAACTATTTTGGAACAGCGCGAAATAAAAAACCGGATGATGGATGGCGAGATCGTGACGAAAATACAGCCCCGGCCTGGAGGAGAGCGCAACGGTATAGGGTAGGCGGCATGCCAAGAAGTGGCCGGAGAATACCCGCCGGACCAGCAAATGACGGAGTCAAGGAAGCATGAGAAATGGTAGGCATACCCATAGGCGGCGGAACGGGGAGGGCACTGGGACACTGTGCCCCCCTTTGATTTTGGCATTTTAACATTAGCCCTATGGGCGTTGCATGGAAAGAATGGGACCAAAAGTCGGCAGTGCCCCCCCCCCGCCCCCTTACTTGAAGGTGTTCCGGCGTCTAGCGCCGTTTGAACTGTTCATGCTTTTAAACTCCGGGCACAGTCGTGCAACTACTATACCTAAGTGAAAAAGTTGAAGAAATAGAGCAATGTTTTCGTTTCTTCGTTTTTATCTCTCTCTCCTCTCTCTCTCTCTCTCTCTCTCTCCTCTCTCTCTCTCTCTCTCTCTCTCTCTCTCTCTCTCTCTCTCTTTCTCTCCCATCGATTTCGTCCGTTGACCATGCCCGGAGCTGACAGCGACTCCGAAACGAACCGGCGCTGAACGCTTCTCGGCCGATGCCGGTGTGTTGACACGTCTGCCGGTCCGCCCGGACCGGGTCGGGTCATCACGTGCCGGGAGAGTGGACGGAAAGGATGGTGCCGGCTGGTGGAGAGAGAGGGAGGGATAGAGGGAGAGGGAGGACGGAGCGGACGGCGCCGGCTGAAGAGAGAGAGAGAGAGAGAGAGAGAGAGAGAGAGAGAGAGAGAGAGAGAGAGAGAGAGAGAGAGAGAGAGAAGAGAGAGGGCGGGAGAGAGAGGGAGAGGGAGAAAGAAAGACTGAGGGAGGGAAATTGAGAGGAGAGAGAGAGAGAGAGAGAGAGAGAGAGAGAGAGAGAGAGAGAGAGAGAGAGAGAGAGAGAGAGAGACAGAGAGAGAGAGAGAGAGAGAGAGAGAGAGAGAGAGGGGGGGGGGGAAGAAGAGAGGGGGGAAGATAGGGGGAGAGTTTGAAAGATGGAGGACATGTCTGAGGACGGGGATGTAAATGGGAAGGAAAAACTGAACAGAACGTAACCCAAGACAGCATATATAAAGGCGCTGGCTAGGAGGCAAGAGTCGAAACGAGAAGGAGTTAGACAAAAAAGAGACAAGATTTGACCTAAAAACGGTATTTACGAGAGAAGAGTAAGGAGTGACGAAAGATAAACAAGGAGAGAGGAGTAATGAGATTGGTCAGGCCGAGTTGAAAACAAAATCAGGCATAAATATGCCGACATTTGCTGTTCATTGAGATACATATTTATTTATTTGCATCGATACCATTGAGGACGGCTCAGCAATTGAGCCACTACATCTCTCGCAAGTTATCGCAAACTTGTTGACGCATTGACTGCTAATGCGCAAATCACATCCCGTGAGCTTACAAAGTTGCGCCAAACTTCCCTAGAGCTCCCCGGGTCACATACGTGCCTCGTCGGTCGGCACAGGCCAATAGCGGCCGGTCCGACCCACACCTCTGCATGTCCGGCCCCGGTATCGACGCGGCATGCACCTTGCACGGCCGTGCTCCAGTCGACACAATCAAATTAGGACACCGGCTCGGTCGGCCGGAAGGGCCGGTGACGCTGCTCGAATAGTCGTCAGACCCCGCCGGAGAGCGGTGGCCCTTGGGTGGCCCGAGATCGATGTCTCGAGAGAATGACCGACGACAGAATTTGCATGTGGGTCCGCCACGGTCCGCCAGGCGTGCTTGAAGTGAGCCAGCGGAGGCGTGACAGGGAATTTCAGAGTGGGCTCGCGTCAGATGGAGCCTGCAGTTACATGGATGAAAGTTACATCTGAAGAAGACTGAAGAAGCACACGTGCATGACTACAAATGAATATATTCTTAGCTGTGCTTTAGAGAAAGGGAAATCGCTCTCTTATTGACTCAGCAGTTTCTGACTCATTGATTTAGTCACCAACTGATCATATCTATAGTAAATTCATTACTCAGCTAAAGAAAGTATGATTTCATGCACATATATCAACAAATACACAGTGCACATGTAGTAATATCATCGCCTCCCACTCCAACATTCAAGATTTCCTCGTCCAATTTGTTTGTCGTAAAAAATGCGGGCGCACTGACAACGCGTAATATGCGTCTGACTGATCAATCGCCGTTGCTGTCCCTGCTCATGACATTGGCCATATCTCAGGTAACGTTGTCAACTAGGGACCAATAGCTGTTCCTGGGAAAAATAATGGCCGGATATTGCCAGGAGCAGTGGCATAAGATAAATGATGTTAGGTTAGCAGTGATATCAATAATGTTATGAGCGGTACCACTCACTATGGTAATTTTATGTGCAATGTTTAGAGAGGGAGGCAATATACATCGGGTATTATTAAGCAAAGTATTGGCAACTGTTGATTGTTTTTTTCACATGCTAGCCTTTCTGCCTTTGGCAGCTTTCCTTGCCATTGTTAAATGTTTCACCTGCAGAGATTCAATCTCTATCTCAATGAGAAACAAGCTCAGCTTCAGGCATTACACCGAAGCTCTTTTTGTCTTTCAAGAAATGTCAAAGAGAAGGGGATTGGCTCAGCTAATGCTCATTTTGACGTGGAGATGCAAGATTCAAGTTTGCAATATGCCAGACGGAGAAGGTCGTGACACCAATAAGCGTTCGTTGTTTTGAGGTCGATCGATAAGCTGAACTTTTACCTTTGAGCTGTCAGCGGACACTTCTGCCAAAACCGTAATCCCTGGCTCTACAAAACTTTCCCACAGCCTATTCTAGTACTTATCTAGCACTAAGAGCACTTATTCTAGCACTCTAGCACTTATTCTAATACTTATGCAATCTTTTACTCTTGATTACAATATAATAACGCTCGGCCTTTCTTTCATGCACATAACTCTCCTGAGACTTACCTCTGATTTCCCATGATTCTCCTTTAGCTCCCTTAGCTCCTCTGTCAATAACTCCCAGCTGATGTTCTCCGCAAACCTTTCCCTTTCCTCTTCCCGATGCTCCCTTCCTCTTCCCAGTGCTCCCTTACTCTCTCCCACTCCCGAAGCGCTCTGACATCCGCCCACCATGCGTAGGAACGTGCTTTGCAACTAGAGCCAACGAGCTTTCAGGGTTCAGCGTCCGTACAGTAGCGCGACCTACTTCGAGCACTGGTGACCTAATGATACCTCTGAGAGGCCGAGAAAGGAGAGAGGGGAAGGGAAGGGGGAAGGGAGGATATTGGGTGGGATTGAGTGGGGGGGGGGATTCCGATCAATCATTGATTTGGAGTATGGATGACAGCACAGCCGTTCCGTGATTTTGAGAATGCTTATATGCATCAGTTCACATATACACGTGACAGACATTATCATTCAATAATTATGTTTACTTGACTTCCTTATGTTGCATTAAATGATGAAAAATAAGCACCTAAAGTAATTGATCCGAATAAAGGTGGCCAAAGTTCCTAAAACATAAAAACAACGCTAAAACCTAATAAAACAATGACCCCATAAAAGTGTTTGGACAATATTACACATGTAAGAGAGCATCGCAACCACTGGTATCAATAACAGGTCAAGAAACCAAAGCCCAGCGATCGTTTTCCTGAAGCAACATTCGCTATAAATTCATGTCATGAATGACAATCCAGCTCTCTGCAGCATACACAATAACGCACCGCATTTCCCGGGAAAACAGCACGCAATTATTTATCTCTTGCCTGAGCCATCATGTGGACATTCCGACTGGAACTCGGACACAAAAAGAGACCGTCTCGCTCACCGATATTGGATTTTACCGGAAATTGGAGACTGGGCGGCGCGACACGCTAATAATCTCATCAGAAATCAATGAACTTGCCCGGCGCGGCACGGATCGTACCAAATTTCTATTGGCGCTGGCCGCAGTGACACAGAACATATAGGTAATTGGGCGGGTGAGTGGGTACTGGTAGCCTGCAGGGCGATGACCCACAGAATTCCTCGATTGATAACTGATTCGCTTGGTGTTGTGCATACTTTGACAGGTGTTCGATGTTATGATTTTGGGCGATGTGTTAGCCTCAGCCTGACATGTTGCGTGCTTTGTAACTGCGTGGAGGTAGATGTTTTAAATGATTCTATTAAATTGACGCAGTTCCATGAATGTGATAGCTGCGTAGGTGCAATTACCATCCAATTATCAGCTCATTTCGTTTAAATCGATGCAATTAACAAAGTCTGCGTGAGTGCGGTTGCGATGAATTGAACCAGATTTGGTAGATCTTTTATACAAATATTTGAAAATTTGAAGACTGAAATCAAAATTCATTTGGTTTATTTGCTTTTGTAAATCTGTCGAAGATATAATAATATAGGCACTATTGTTTAGTTAGTCCCATCACTAGTTAGCTTTAGGCTAAACATACGGAATTCGTTTAGGGCTGGATAGGCTTTTGTGTGCTTGCTTGAAAAGCTAATGCTGTATGACAATGACATTCAATATTCACCATAAAAGCCTTCAAACTTCCTCTGTGCACTCAACATCAAGCAAGGAGCTCAACATCACACAGAAGGCCATCACATTGCAATATTGCCGTTCAATCGCAGTACTCTCTCGCTCAGTTTATGGAGCTGTCACTACAGAAGCTTGTGCTTGACAGACTGATGGTTTCCAAATGGACTTAGTTCTTTGTTGTTGAACCGCAATGTCTACTAGCTTCAACGTCCATCTCAAGCTAGACAGATTTCAAACATGTGATTCGACACTGCTCCATAAGCCGGTAAAAATATTCTTCCTTTTCTGATTTGGCACGGTCTTTTTCTTGTTTTTAATGAAGCTTAAATATACTGAGCTCAGACAAGCCAATGATAGTTATACGACAGCTATATCCAGCCATAGATAACATGAATCTATATCATGAACCATCCATAGATATCATAAATCATCCATAGATAACATATTTCATGTTATCTATGACCCATCATTGATAGATATATAAAAGCAAACAGTTACAGCACATGGTTAAGTATATAAAGCATTCAGGCAAACCTCTGTAAATACATAGTTACCACAATGGAGCACAGCTTGGCAGAGACCCCAACACGTCGGCAAACGAAGGTACCATTTGTCTTTGCTCACGTGTCATTGTCGTCGGCGATAATCGAATTAGCCCGCTGGTGGCCAGCACACTAGCACAGTCCCAGCATCGGCGTATCAATAATTCATATCCCGAGGGGTGACTCGTCCAGGGAGAGAGAGAGAGAGAGAGCGGGGGAGGGAGAGCGGGAGAGAGGGGTAGAACGGGGCCAACGGACTCTGCCGATGCGGGTTACGGGTCGGGTCAGGGGGGTGCGAGGGGGTGTCTGGGCGCTCCGCACCCAGTACCCAGCTGCGAACCCAACTAAACGGCCGTGCTACTGAGGTAATGGCCACAGTTAATGGCGGCTCTGCATGTGCCGCGTAGGAGGGAACGGAGCTTGTTTCGTTCCTTTACCGTGAGTTATGTCGACAAAGAATGTTTTATGTTATGGTGCTGAAGCATGACGAAATAATTACGAAACATGACGACATAGTGCTACTGGAGGGTTCGCGACTGAAGGTTTGAATAGTCAGGTAGGCTGGCGATTTGAATGAATGCTCTAATAGGCACACATTGGAATCCAACATTTATAGATTGCTGCGGCAATTGCCGCCATGTCACTTTGATACCAAGTCATAAAAATTATCAAATTATATAGAGCACTCAGCACATCCACTACTCGTCTGAAACATAATCACATTGAATCACACTGCAAAATCCACCGAATATCGTTCTTTATTCATGACAATTTGCCGCAGTCAAAGAAAAGTTTATGGTACTTTCTGCATTACTGTGAGGATCGGAAATAAGTGGGTCATGCAGGCTTGCCTTATTTTCATCCATACTTTCGACCTGGCAAGAGGTGCAGGGAAGCTATTTTGTGTTGTTACGTTTTACGTCTATTAGTGGGCTTCTAATACGAGATTTCAATTATTTTTGGGAGACTTGCTGGCAAGAAAGGCCACGATTTATCAGAATACTTTTCACGGGCCGGATATTGCCTGACCTTCTATGGTCGCTTCTCATGCAAAGTCAGCACTGTACGGCTTAAGCATTCCATAACGGGATGTTCAGCCTTGATGGTGCAGAACCATAACATTGGTTGAAGGGAAGGTGTTAAAAAGTAGCTTTATCGCCCGTCAGCCCTGTGTTGTCCGCCTGATATCGCCAGGAAATGCAACTAACCGACATCGCACAGCCTACTTTGCTAACAGGTTATTTCTAGAAGTGTGTGCTAAGATTGCCAACATTCTTACGTGAAGCAGCATAGGTACAAAATTTCCAATGATTTTGCATGCACCGAATCGTTCCTTTATGCACTCCAAGCTGGCATGGATCGTTGTTTTCTCAACACGGCTTTTTCGAAAAGGTTTGAGAATTGAGTACGTGTGAACACTGACTACAGAATGATGTCCCACTGCTGAGAAGCCATCTGTTGACTGGAGCGCAAAGATGTGCCGTTTATCACGCAATGAAGCGTATCTATACTAAACTGCGTCACTCACTCATGTGATGCGGCACAGACTACCGCTTCAGGCAACTCATTGCCTGTAAAAAGTGGATTATCGTTCTGTAGTCAACTTACTTACCCCCATTGGTTACGATAAAATCCTCCAACATTCCACATATTTTATTGCTAGGATCATATCACGGCTGAAGTTTTCTTTCAAAGATGTCTCCCTTGAAAGGGATGCCACACATAGCCCTGGTCTCTGCTGGCCCGCTCGGACCCAGCCCTGTCTCCAACAGAGCAGTCCACTCGCCGGGTTATAAACCTGGAGCGGGCTCCGCGAGCCGGCTCAAACCGCGCCCACGGGCACTATTTACCTGCGGATGACAGCCGCCGCGCAGTGGAGAGCAGACCTCATTGGGAGGGTATTCATGGGCACATTCAGCACACGGCCGCGCTCGGCGCTGCTAACGCTGCAGCGACGCGGAGTGCCATAGCGGAAACGCCGTGCGGTGCAGGGCGCCACTCTTCACAGCCAAAGGTCACACAAAATGGCATGCTCGCCGTGCATGATGCATTTAATGGTGGGTGAAAGGGCTAAAAATAGCAGGCACCCAAGCTGAAAGCAAAAATAAAATGAAACGACATTCAATGATGTCAGACGAGATGCCTTTCGGCAACTCGTGCTTAGAAGATGTTTGTCACAAAATGACATGTGAACTAATTTGTCCAGCTTTGGTGTGATAAACATCCACTACAATATTTTACAATGTTTTGGCTAATCGATTCCTTGACGCATTTTATTTTCCGTGTGATGCCATTGTGTTATACCTTGCGGCAGCTCTTCCCATTCCTAAATCTCAGCTTCGATTCTGAGTTTCCCCCGGATTCGCGACCTATTCCATCTTCCCCAGGGGGAAGTGCTGAATTCAATGTCCTTGCACGCGTGTTTACCGACAGCGACACCGCCCTGACAGAGAAATTAATGGCCAGTTATCTCGGTCCCATCTGTCTCGTCTGACACTTCTATACATTGTTATGTGGCCTCCGACACTACGCTACCCCAGGGAGCTTTGCTGGGGTCACGGGCGGTCGAGATTGTGGGATGATTGTACTGTTAGACAACGGAGTTTCCAGGGACGAGCTCGTCAAGAAAATCGGTTAGAGGGTGAAGCCGACAGCTCAATTGGTGTGCATGTCTGAAACTTATTTAATATTAGCGTGAAAAGTCATAGTGGTAAAATAATATATCGCTCACAGAGAAGATTTCCTTATGAACAATAGTTGTCAGGGTGAACAGGCGAGGCCATTTTCCTCTGAATTATATATAGCGCACCGTGTCCAATATCTTGCACAAATTCAATTTCTCGGTCTCATATCAGGTCGCACGCGTAGTCCCCAGCGCAGTTTCTGCGCGGTGGGAGGTTACCGAACGCCGCCGGTGACCTTTGGAGGCCCAGAGGTCAGGGTCACGGACCGACAGAGGTTCACTGACCTCGCGGGCTCACCGGAGGGCCTGGCCGGCACCGATAGGGCCCCTAAGGCACGGTCCCGACAGCCCGGTGATTTATTATGCAAAAATTGCAGCGGCAGTGCGCTGGTGAAGATAAAGGCAACTTAAATTTACTTTGGCATGGGCCTCATTGGATCGTGAAGGCAGACACAACGCGGAAAACGAGCCTATTCTGGCCTCACGGAAATTTTCACCAAACCGCCACCATCGCCACCACCTCCAGCGGCCAGCGCAGCGTCCAGCTCACTGCTCCCAAAATCACAGACTCATCGGTTTTTGAACTCATAACGTCTGCAAAGCTGACCTCCCGCGGACCGTATCTGGGACCATTCGTTTCTCGGCCGGCTCGCCGGTTAAGTTAGAGCTCCAGCGATGTTCAGATCTGCAGTCGACCTAGATCAGAACCTGCAATTCCTCTAAATGGACCTGGACGGCGCTAACAAGGTTACTCTTTTCATTCGTTTGATGTCGGCACGCTCGCCCCGGTGTCGCGCTGAAAAATCGCGGAAGTGTCGCTCGACGCTGTGAGGAAGCGATTGAGTGCGAACTAGCAACAAAGAGTCTGGCCGCTTCAGTCTTCAGTAGCAGCTGAAGAGTAGTTACTTTGGTGGCGGTCGGTCGCAGGTAACTGTCACCATGGTAACGACGCGTCACTGGTTCGCGGTAGGTGATTTTTGTTCCTTTGTTTCAGCAAAGGTTCCAGCCTGGTTCCGGCCTGGTTCTCGGAAAAGTTTCTGAAGACTGCTGAGTTACACGTGTGGTACACATGCATAAATGACGAGCACGGGGAGGTCGCGTAGTAAAATGGTCAGCAACAGTGCCTCTGAGACGTGGGGACCTGGCCGGGACGTAATAAAGGCTGCATTTAGAGGTGAGTTCAGCAGCTACTTTGTATGTAAGTGGTGCAGGCCCCGAACTGTTCGCTCCAATATCGCATGCCAAGGGGTATCGTTGTGTTAACAGTTCATTGATTGCTGCGTGCACTTTGGAAACACAAATGCACTTTCGAGGTATATTCTGCAGCATAAAAGGCAACTAGCATTGCATCATTTTGCAGCACTCGTACTACTTTTTGGCGCAACGTAAACAAAAGAAGTTAATTATGTCGGGGAGTAGAAAAGGCTGTTCCGTTTTTCACAGCATACTTAATCTTCGTAGCACATCTGTCGTTGTCCCATTATACTCAGGCTCCTTGCCACAGCTGTGTGTATACATATGTAGATGAATGGGAGGGTGTATTGGGTTCAGTGAGGCCACCACAGCCAACTTCTCCCCCCTCCCCTTAGTCAACCTATCGCCTCTCTAAGGCGACCTGTCCCACTCCGCTGGCTGACCTGAACTGTCCCCTAATCGACCTGCGCCCCCTCCCTTAGCCGACCTGTTCCTCTATAGCTGAACTGTCCTCCTTCCCCCAGTCAACACATCTCTTGCCGACACGCCCCTCCCCTTTGCCCCCCCCCCCCCTAGCTGACCTGTCTCCATAACCGACCCCCTCCCCAGCCGACCTTTCCCCCTAGATGTCCGCCACAGCTACCGTGACCGATAGTGTCTTCAGTTTTATGACCGGCGCCTAGTCCGTGTCATCCTGCACCGCCGCGGTGCTAAATATGACACCCCGCGGTGCTAAATCTGACACCCCCGCCATCCGTCTGCTAAATAAACGATCGGTGATGTGCGGAAAGTGATGCAAATTTTGTGCTAAAAAGGAACTGGTTTAGGCTCAACGACATGCCCTTCTGTCTGTCATGACAAGGACCTCTCAATCAGGTTCATTTTTAATTTGTAGGGAGAACAAGTAGTTAAAATGAACTAAATTGTTCCTTTTTGGAGAATCATGCAAAGGAAATCCCATAGCCTGGTTTAAACATGATGCAATGCTGCAATACTTTGATATATGAGTTATGATGGGAGGGTTATTACACATGAGTTATGATATGTTACGTGGGATACGACGTGCACTACGGCTCTTTGATCTTTTTGTCAAGGAGATAGTCCAGTGTAGCGACCCGTTTGGATTAATAATCCATGGGCTGGTGGTTTCACTGAATGCAGGGTAATTTGAGACGGTCCTAGCTTCGCCTGATATGATAACGGCACCACACCAGTTCGACTATTATTCACCTGCCTTTAATAAGCTGTTGCAGCCTGCGGGCTTAAAGAAGGAACTGATTTTTATTTTCAACGCAAAGTTACCCTTCTGACTATCGTTGGAAGTCAACCAACGGATGGAGGTCGTAAACATTATTGGTGCCAATCGGAATTTCTTTTCTTGGAATTCCAATTTTTGTCCAATTCCAATTTGGAATTTGGACGGAATTCTTAACATTTTTTGGAAATTAATCGGAACACAAGGCCTTTAAAATTTAAAATTTTAAAACGGAGGCCTTTAAAACGCTTTTAAACACTTTTAAAATTTACGCAAAAAATGCAAAAATCGTTAAAAATTGGAATAGCCCCCGCTTTGGACAAAATTGGAAATTTACTTGGCAATTTCTTGGAATTGGATCGGAATTGGAATTGAAATTTCATGAAATTGGCACCACTAGTAAACATGATATCTTTCATGCTGATGCCTCATGAGCGAAAGCTTCGCTGTGAAGCTTTAGATAGGACAGGTTATTTTGGCACCGTATATGCCTTGTCGGCCTCAAGCTGGGGCTATAAACATACGGCTTGCAATGGATGAATCATCGGTTACCGCAGCTAACAGTACCCGGGCGGGGAACAAACGACCGGGGTACGGTTTTATTACGCCTAGTTGTATTCTGTTTGTGATGGCTGAGCTGGAGAAAAACACCATTTGGCTGGCAGCACATTTTCACGCTGTAAGAGATCGCTTTATATTCATATAAACTTTTCGGATTCTAATCGACCAAAAGGCGCGCAGTGCCGAGCTTTCACGCCACCATCGTCTTTCCAGATCCCGGGACTGCAAAAACACGCCATCACCACGAGAGGGCCCTTCTCCCTCCGGAAACTCACCTGTTCTCGTTGGGGTAGAATAAGCCGTGCCCTGTGGCGTCGTAGAGGTCGACCTCGGCCGTTCGCCGTCCGCCGCCGGCTGCGTCGCCCTCACCTCCGGCGCTGCCGCCGCAGACCAACTGACGCCTGCGGCGGCACCCGCCGGCTGTCGGCGCCGACGGTGACGTCACACCCACCTGGCACGGTGACGTCATCGGACGTCCGCCGCCCGTCGGCGCCGCTGTGCCGCGGAAGGCGAGACTGTCGGGTCGCGTTTCGGTGTGGATGTCAGTGGGCAGGGAAATGAGGCAAGATACTGTTTATTAGGGGCAATGAATTTGTTATTGAGTATCTCAGGATTGAGGGTGAGGGCTTAGAAATGAAATATATTGACACATTCTCTTGAGGGGATATGAGAAATAATTACGCAGGATATGAGAATAAATCACGCACCTGGGCATCCCACGGGTTTGACCGGCCTCAGAGATAAAATTAATTGAATAGAATGACTCACGGAGACGGTTATTGCTCACCAGTTATGGTATGATATAATGCTCTGTTTATTCAATGGAATGGACATTTATCCGTCCTAAATTCATCCGGCCTAACTTAATATCATCCAACCCCGCTATGTATGAGGGAGTCTCTGAAATGTATTCCTAGTCTTATATTACTGCATGGACAGTTGGTACTAATGAATATGTGTTCGTTCGTGTCTGCTTTAAAGGTAGTGTGCCAGCTTTCTTGGACCGTATGGAGTTAATGGCCCAGATAAGGAGAACCGGATTTTTAGAACTTATCCATACCTTCAAAACTCATGGAAACGTCTTAAATTCTTCAAATTTTGAGTACCCCAGTGCGAAATTCGCCCCGACGGGTTGTCGGTCGTACCCCAACCACATTTAACACCACTATGAACAATAAATGCACACACTGAAATCGCTATTACCGATATGCTCATCCAATCAAGTTTCGATAAACCCGTTCATCATCAGCTCCTGCGGTTTCGAACACGCCTGTTAGGTGGCTTCTGATGCTCGTCGAGGTCGGAATTTCCAAATACGCGTGGTGCGTCGGGCCGCGCGCTCTGACTTCGGCCAAGAAAAATGCGTCAGCTGATCATTGTCATTTCTGCCACTTGCGTGTGGTGAAATGGGGTCATAACTTATAAGACGGCTTTTTCATATCAATTATTTTACATAAAATCATATTTCAAACCATAAATAATGTTCGACAGCCAAATAAAAGAAACAATACCAATACGGGCTTACAGTTTAGGGCTCGACATTGTGTTGTCTACGATTAGACAGCTGATAACTCATTCCCGTACGTCGTATGGTCGTAACACTATAATGACCTTTGCTTATTGTCACAAGTGCGCCGCATTCGCGATTGTTGCCCGACGCCTGTTTGCAGGTGAGCCCACTACAGTTGTTATACATATCTAAAAACCGAAAAACTTTTAGGCGAAAAAGGCACTATTCCAGGCCCATTTTTGATTTTTTTTTGCGATATTAGGTAAAAACAGAAGCTTCTTATCCTAGGAAAAATAAAATGGGAAATCTTTCAAAGGTGGCACACTACCTTTAAATTGCCAGCGAGCCGAAACAGTGAAACCTTATGTTGAAACGCCTCACCAGAATATATAACTGACGAAGACCGCTTGAAAATATACTGGTGCCGCTACGCAGGTAGCTTAGAAAACAAATCGGTGGAAACAGTACACTTGAAGAGTTTTGTATTTAGGTAAAATTTGCAACTTCATTGCATTTTGTTGGTTTCTGCGCATAGGCATTCAATGTCATAGGTAACGTTATCGTATTCGTAGGTTGAGATGTGATAGACTCGTTATTCAGCAGAGGCCAGAGGAGCAAAAAAAAAAAATGACGTTGCTTTGAGATATCAACCAACCAACATAAGCATCAGACGTGATGTATAGTCATATGTTTGACCTCGACCCTGAACCGATCCCATTTGCGAGCTCCGATGGGGTTTCGAATAAGCTGCTCGGAGGCACTTTCCAGCAGGAGGGCAATCAATCAAGCACACAACTACGGCAGGTGTTCTTGATGAACGATCGTAGAGAATCGCTAATCTGATCTCTCAGCGCTGAGTCGGAGCGCTCGGTAACTGATGGACTCGCCTGTTGGATCGACGGCTGAATCGGCTTCACTTTGTTTGGTTGGATGAGCTGCCAGCTGAAGTTATTGCAAAATGGAAACACAGTGTTGAAGCCTCCTGCGGGGAGCTGAAGCTATGTTGCAGCTTGGGTTATCAGGAGCTGCTGTTTCCTGGAGAAGTTAATTGCGATGCAGACCTATCGTGTTTGATTTTTGCTAGTTAAAGGGACCCTCCCACCTTCAAAAAAGTTTATGAATTGGCATGAAAGTGATGTCGCTCGGTTCAGAAAGAGCGAAAACGAATATCTACCAAATTTCACCGAAAAATATTCACCGGTTTTCAAGATATTAGACTTTTACTTTTGTTTACTTTTTTGGGATCTCCGCTGTTTCTAGCGACTTTATTTTAGAAGTGCGGCGTTTGCGGCAGATGTTGCGCGCAAATAGCATATACCACCGCGTGCTACAAAACGTTTTAGTCAAACATTTAAAAATCGTTAGATATTTGCGCTGACGTCACACATTCAGAGGGGTATTCCTAAGCATTAGCCCCTCTGAATCAAAATGCTGCAATTTTGAAATTCAATATATCCGATTTAAGGCATTTCTCGATGCAGTGAGTGCCGAAACCGGTAATTGTGAGCCAGGGACCCCATTTTGGCTATCTCAACTCAAATCTAATGTTAAGGTGGGAGGGTCCCTTTAAGAACTCTATAGCCAAAATGAGGCACAGCAAAATTATCAATATTTGTAGACATTTGGAAATTAACGCAAATTTAGGACGTTCTCGGCTGAAGCCTAAGCCTGCTAATGCTTACATCTATTAAAAAATTGAATGAGCTATTAACTTGTTTGTATTTTTTGTTGACTCTGGAAATACTGCAAATTTGTACTCTGTCATATTTTCATTTGCAATTTCTTGCCAATGAAGGCACGCAAATTTTGAAGCTTCCCAGTGGAGGCGTGCTTTCCATCTTCGCATGCTAGAATTTAGCAAATCGGCGCGTGAATTTCTTCATACTAATATTTTTCAACAATATGTTTTTCCACAACGGGTAAATTGGAAGTGTTGTTACGTTAAATTCCGTTGTGTATCGAATAAAAATTGTTTAACGCCGTTTCCTATTAAAATCAGCAAGCATGAGTAAGACAATGAAAGCTCTGCAATTCAACCGTCCCACGAAGACGCTCAAATTGAAGGAGATTCCCATTCCGAAGGTAGAAAAAGGTGACGATGTCCTTGTCAAGGTGGTCTACTGCGGTATTTGCGGTACTGATTTGCACGCTATCAAGGCCAACTATCCAACTGCCGAGCATGACGTCACTCTTGGCCACGAGATATGCGGAGTGGTGTCTGAAATTGGAGCCGATGTGAAGACACTCAAAGTTGGAGACAAAGTCACGGTGGATCCGTACCGCGGCTGCTACAAGTGTCGCTACTGCGCCGGTGGAAATCCGCAGTACTGCCTCCACGAGGGGCCCAAGAATGCGCTGGGATTTTTCCGTGATGGTGGCTGGGCAGAGTACTGCCTGGCACCTGCTCAGCAGGTGCACGTGGTGCCCGAATCGATGGGTCTCGGTCTGGACCTGGCCTGTCTGGTGGAGACTCTCTCCACCATCCAGCACGGCGTCGATCGCATCGGCATGGTGCCGCACGACGCCAACGTTCTCATCATCGGCGCCGGCATCATCGGTATCTTGTACGCCTGCATCTTCCACCTGCACGGCCACAAGAACGTCATCATCTCAGAGCCTTCAAACGAGCGCAGGGCGCGCATCGACGTGCTCGAGCTGGGCTACAAGGCGATGGCACCCGACCAGACCCGCGAGATGATGGCCAAGGCGGCGGAAAACCTGGACGCCTACGGCCTGGACTACGTGGTCGACTGTTCCGGCTACGCGCCCGCAGTCGAGGAGGCGTTCCAGTGGCTCAGAAAGGGCGGACGTCTCTGCATTTTCGGTGTTGCCCCACCAACGGCCAGAATTAGCATCGCGCCAAATCAAATGTTCCACAAAGAACTGATGATTCTCGGTACTCTGACCAATCCGTTCTGTTATCCCAAGGCTACCGCGCTGACGGCTGCGATGGGGGCGCGCTATCTCGCGTACGATAAGCTGGCTATTCAGACGTTCGATCTGAAAGACTACGAAAAAGCTCTCAGCTCGTTGGCAAGTGGTGTCATCTCCAAGGCTGTCTTCAAGTTTTCGGAGTGATCTTGTTCGGATTTCGGAAAATACACTTTTGGTCAATATCGCTGTTTCTTTTTACGTTTGCTGCATGGAAAATGCAAATATAAATGCATATACCTAATATTTAAGTTTCATTTTAAGCTAGTGGATCAGCTAAATTAATTGTTCTCGCAAAATTTTCAAAAATGTTTAGATAAAGCATTTCGAGCTGATCAGAAATATCCAACAGAAGCTACTTCACTAAGCTACCTGGCTAATAACTATTGCAGGTAAGTGTAATGATAAGACACTAATTAGGTACCTTAGAGACAAAATTGTTTGCATTCGATTATCATCTATTTCGACGAGATAAATGTGTTTGGCGGTGGTCATACAAACGAAATAACGCCAAATTAGATGAGCTGAACAGGACGGACCTCATCGCTCTATTTGTTTTTCAACCGATGAAATCCGAAACTCATTTTTGGACGTACCATTTTCCCCAAGTTGAGGCACAGCCTTTAGACGATCTCGGACTTGGCAGTCTCGGCCGTCTGGCGGTCCCAGCTGCGCCATCTGTAATTAGACGTCAGTTAATCTCCGCTGATAGTCAATCATGCCGCGACTGATGAAGACTGGAGCCGTTCAGAGCTGGCCCAATCGAACCAGTCATCACTGGAGCCCCGTGGTGCTGTACCACAGCTCGTTTTATTTAGAGACGGATGAACCAAGTGCTCGATGGGGACCGGCTGGTCGGAGGATAAATCTCTCGCATTTTCCTTGCGAACAGAAGCCCTAAAGTCCATACTGCATATAGTCGCACAGGGGCGGATCCAGGAAAACTCCAAGGGGAGGGTCATGAATCGAAGTGGTGCCCCTACCTATACCCAAAATTAAAAACTCAACGGATTTCGTCCACTTCATTTTGGTGGTGCCCCCATTTTCAGTTTTTTTCTTTTTAATTTTTATTTTTAGTCAGTATCTTAACTTTTGCCACAACCACATTTACCAATTGTAAGCAAGTATATATGAATGTGCTATGTGTATATATGTTGTGGACGCTGAGTAGTGAGTACTTACCAGGAACGTTATCAGGTAAGCGAATCGTTGTCAGTCCGACGAACTTGACCCTGGCGTCTAAAGGGTCTGTCCTTGACACTTCAGGCTTGTCAGGGGCACCAAAGTCCTTCCAGGGACACCACAAACCTGTCAGGGGCACCTACGGCCTTGTAGGGGCGCCACAGGCCCGCCAGGAAGCAGGGGCACCACAGGTCTAGCAAGTATACACGACAGGCCTGTCAGGGGCACAACGGGCCTGTTGGGCCCATGAGCACCCCTAGGGGCAGGGGCACCACAGTCCTTCCAGGGGCACCGCAGGCCTGTGAGGGGCACCAGCGGCCTAGCAGGGGCACCAGTCAACACAGGCCTGCCAGGGGCACCACAGACCTGCCAGGGGCACCAGAGGCCTGTCAGGAGCACCACCGACCTTGCAGGGGTAACTTGGGCCTGTCAGGGGCACCACGGGCCTGTCGAGAGGCACTTCAGGCTTTTCAGGGGCACCATAGTCCTCGGCCGGGCGCAGGGGTAGCAGGGGCACCAGAGGCCTGCCAGGGGCACTACAGGCCTAGCAAGGGCACCACTGGTCTATCAGGAGCACCACGAGCCTGTCATAGCCAGGCATCTCAGGCTTGTCAAGGCCCAGGGGCACCACAGGTCTGTGAGGGGCACCAGCGACCTAGCAGGGGCACCAGTCAACACAGGTCTGCCAGGGGCGCCACAGACCTGCCAGGGGCACCACAGACCTGCCAGGGGCACCAGAGGTCTGCCAGGGGCATCACCGGCCTCGCAGGGGCACCTTGGGCTTGTCAGGGGCACCACGGGCCTGCCGAGGGGCACTTCAGACTTTTCAGAGGCACCAGTCCTCTTAGGGCGCAGGGGTACCAGCGGCCTAGCAAGGGCACCAGAGGCCTGCCAGGGGCACCACAGGCCTAACAAGGGCACCACGGGCCTGTCAGGGGCACCTCAGGGTTGTCAGGGCCCAGGGACACTACAGTCCTTCCAAGGGCACCGCAAGCCTGTCAGGGGCACCAGAGGCCTGCCAGGGGCACCACAGGCCTGCCAGGGGCACCACAGGCCTGCCAGGGGCACCACAGGCCTAGCAAGGCACCACTGGCCTGTCATGGCCGGGCACCTCAGGCTTGTCAGGGCCCAGGGGCACCACAGTCCTTCCAGGGGCATTACAAGCCTGTCAGGGGCACCAGAGGCCTAGCAAGGGCACCACAGGCCTACCATGGACACCACAGGCCTGCCAGGGGCACCACCGGCCTTGCAGGGGCGCCTCAGGCCTGTCAGGGGCACCACGTCCCTGCCGGGGACACTTCAGGCTTGTCAGGGGCGTTACAGTCCTGTCAGGGCCCAGGGGCACCAGGCCCGTGGTGTCCCTGCTAGGCCTGTGGTGCCCCTGGTGGTCCTGTGGTGCCCCTGTCAGGACTGTGATACCCCTGATAGGCCGGTGGTGCCCCTGGCAGGTCTTTGGGCCCCCGGGCCTCAAGGGGGGGGCCATGACCCATGTGACCCCCCCCCTTGGATCCGCCCCTGTAGTCGCATCGGCTGCTTCCCTTCGTCACCGTAGAAGGTGGGCTGCCGGACTGCGGCAGAAAATGTCCACATCGGCTCTCTCCATAGTTACCTTGGGCAGCTAGACGCTGGTGAACTGTGTGTAATGTGGACCGTACTACTCGGCGTCGAGCCGATCTATGGTCCGGGACCGTTCTCCATGATAAGAAATGTATTTCTTCGATTCGAAGGGTGTAAAGCGGCTAACCGAGCCTTCGCTTTGTGTCTTTTTTTAAGTGGCCCTAACTTACGTTACCGGCCTCGCGAGGAGGGCGGCGACCTAACTACGCCGCGCAAAAGAAACCGGCCGTCCTAACTAAGACCGGTGGCCACATTTATTGCAAGACAACATGGGAAAACCCATATCCATGTACTATGCCATGAATATGGGGGAAATCTCATGAACTTACGTTATGTTTTGAATTTCGAAAGATACGTATGAAGTAGTTACGCTAACACAAATCACAGTGAAACTTACCGTTGAATTGATGTTTTGTGGAGGCAGGGAGGGTCTCAGTTCGCTTTGTGTCACCGACATAATTGATGCTCGTTTCGTTCCCAACGGTTTACTTCAGCTCCTATCTCCTCTCTCTCTCTCTCTCTCTCTCTCTCTCTCTCTCTCTCTCTCTCTCTCTCTCTCTCTCTCTCTCTCTCTCTCTCTCTCTCTCTCTCTCTCTATCTCCCCCCTCCCTCCATCACTCCCTTCCTTTCCCTCTCCTTCGCCCTCCCTCTACCCATCCCTTTCCACCCCTTTCCCTCCCTCTCTCTCCCTGCCCCTCTCTCTCCGGCGCGTGACCACTCGACCGTCGTTGAGAGCGGCCAATGGCAGGGTCGATGGGTGGCCAGTGTTGCCAGACGAGCCGACACCGGCTATTGATCTGGCAACACGACCGTGTCGCTGGAGCACAGCTCCTGCCCTGTGCTCCAGCGACGGGGCAAGAACCGAGAAGTGGCCCGTCGTGGTCCGAGATGGTCCTCTTTGGTCCCGGTTGGACTGTGGAATGGTCCGTCCTGGTCCCAGGACAGTCATTGGTCATAGTGTGTCGGTTGTGTTCCCATGGGGAATAGGAATCTGACTGAGAGCAGAACGGGAGGGAATTGTGGAGAGAGGTGAGGAGGAGGGAGGGAGAGAGAGAGAGAGAGAGAGAGAGAGAGAGAGAGAGAGAGAGAGAGAGAGGGAGAGAGACAGACAGACAGACAGACAGACAGACAGACTGAGAGAGGGATGAGGGACTTAACCCGCATCAATTTCACACCTTGTGTCAAAATATGAACTTCGTAGCTACCATAGGTCGGCCGGAAATGACGTCAAAGTGACGCCATGTTCGGCCGATTTCGACGCATAACATTGAACCACGGCAATCGCTCCCATAAATAAGTGAACCCTCCACACGCGGAAGTGCGTATTTGGACCCCTCACGGTATTGTGCGGGCACCCCCTAACCGGCCCATGATGGTGTACCATGAATTTGAAGATTTTTGGAACACCGGAAACCAGGGTTGTGCTTGACTCATGAGTCGAGTCAGAGATTTGACTCAACTCTGACTCAAATGAGTCAGGTTTGAGTCGAGTCGGATAAAATGTTGAGCTGTTGAGTTGAGTCAGAGTTGAGTCGGACAAAAATATTAAGATGTTGAGTTGAGTCAGAGTCGAGTCAGTAAAATAACTTTTGACATTGAGTTGAGTCAAAAACATTTAGGAACATGAGTCAGCTGACTCATCTTTCTAGAAACAATATTTATAAGCTTTTCATTCTCCCCCCGCTTAACAACTTAGGCCTGGAGCTGCTGCCGGATTTTTTTCACCCCCCCCCCCCCCCCGCTCAACAACTTTTTTATCTGAGTCAATTTTGAGTCATCAACAAAAAAAAAAAATAAGAGTCAAGTTTGAGTCAACTGATATTTTCATTGAGCCGCTTGAGTCATGAGTCGAGTCAAGGGGAAAAAATCAGCTCCTTGTTTGAGTCAGAGTTGAGTCAGGGCTTTCTGAAGTTTAGTGATGAGTCGAGTCGGCAATTTTTTTTTTAGTCGAGCACAACCCTGCCGGAAACTTCTCCGGACATTGGTTCCGCTTACAGAGAGCTATCGTTGCTACCTGAGAGAACGTGCGACGATCCCCCGAGCTGAATGTGGCCTGTCTTGTGTCTTGACGACGGACATATGCATTATGCATGGAAATGTAGGTACAAACCTCAAGGCGAGACCTATACAAGTCTCGCGGGTTTTAGCGGCAGGTTTTGCACCTACGAAATTTAGTATACTTCAGGCTATATCTTCGTCGTCTTAACCCTATTCCTGGCGGGCTCCGCCGGGACAAGAAACTGGCGGGGGGGGGGGGCGATTCGGCCCCCACTTCAGATCTCAAAAACTACACATCGCAGCGACAAACGGTAAACTGCATCGGATACGCACGGTCAAGATCTACAATTTTTACAAAGGTCATTTTCAGGTCAGGTCAAAGATGACGTCACAGGGGTCGAAAAAGTCAAAATGGCGGCGCTAGATATGGAGCGAGTTTTTCTCGAATAATTTTCGAATTAGTCAAGATAGGAACAAACTAAGGGCATCATCGTGATCCTCTTGTCAATCCGCATCGAATGATATATATGTGGACCTCGAAAGGTCAAGGTCAAAGGTTGACCTCAGGTCACGTGACCTCGAGGTCATCATGTATATCATTCGATGTGTCTTGACGAGCTGAACACAATGAGACCATCCACGCGTCTGTATCTTGTTCCTGTACGGAGTTATAGGCCAAAAACCTTTGGTGACCTTTGATGACGTCACATGACCTCACAGCTGCCCAACAGCAAAACAGACCTCAAGGTAGTAAAGTTTGATCGTATATGAAGTCATGTATGGTATATGGGGCCATTCCGACCCGTTTTAGTGGTAAAAACAGGGAGTTGATTTTTCTCCCATTGACTTATAATGGGGAGGTCGCGAAACTGACCTGACCTTAGGTCACCGATATCAAAATTCCGAGATATACAAATTGCATATACTGGTACCCTAACTAAAGCCTGAAGAGAAGAAATTGATCGGTCAAAAACTCTAGCTCTGGCGTGATTGCAAACTTTTCTGAGGTAGGGTCACCAAACCGCCTCTGGTGACCTGACCTGAGGTCAGATCAACTCAAAATTTTCAGACATGTTGCGTAGAAGCCTTTTAGGAAAAGTCAGAAAATTTGAGCTTCCTAGCTCAACGCGTTTGGCAGAAATAACCAAAAAACCGCAGGGGGGGGGGGGCTCCTGAGGCCCCCCGCCAGGAATAGGGTTAAGCTGTTAAGTGTTGAAGATGCGATCGATTTGTTCGTTCACAAGCCGGCCATGATCGTATAAAATGGCTTCATCGTAGATCGATTAGTTTCTGAGATATTACCGGAAATGTAAAAGTGCAAAACCTACCGCTTAGTCTCGCGAGAGCCGTACCTACGTACGTAAGTACCTATTGTCCGGTAGGTGCCCACAGCTCACCGGCAACCGTATGGCTCCAGGCAGGGGCGGATCCAGGAATTTTCGGGAGGGGGGGCGGCAAGTTGAAATAGGGGCGACCTGGCAATTCGGGGGCGCCAAACCGTCGTCAAAATCGAGAGTTTAAAACCCACGTCGTGCGTTGTCACGTCCCCCCTAGGTTTTTCGCAAATATCTTTAACCCTCGCCCTGGCAGGGCATTTTTCATAACACGGCCTGGCAGGGGGGGGGGTCGATGCGACCCCCCCCCTCGCGATTGGCTCCTATGGCACCTAGAAACACCAAATTTGGTAGGTAGGTGGGCCCCCTGGAGTTCTCGCCCCTGTGCAAATTTGGTTGCTCTAGGTCAATATTTAGGGGGGTTTTGGGGGGTATAAATGTAAAAATTTCGCTAAAAACAGGTCGAAAGTTTTTCGCTTATAACTTTTGATCTAATTAAGATAGAGAAAAAAGAAAAGCACCAGTGAACTCAGCACGTCAAGGCGCGTCGAATGATATAGCTTTTAGCTTGCGTTAGTGTACTTAAAGTTTTTCTTAAATTTTAAGTAAACTTAAATTAATAAATTAAGTTCAAGTTAACCAAATTGCATCATATCGCATATCATTCGATTCGGCTGATCACCAGAATCACAATGGTACCATTTTTTAAGCTCTAGCGTCATTATGTGCCAAGTTATTGGCAAAAAGGTCATTTGACCTCAGTTGACCTCATTTGACCTGACCCATGGATAAGTACACCAAACAAAGAAGCACCAAGTGACCTGCTGTTAAGTACCGTGGTTTCAAAGCACAAAAGTGATAGAACGAAGCGGATATCTCCAGTATTTTCCGAATTTAGTATTTTCCCATAGCTTTAACATTACGACGTAATGACCTCTAACTGACCTCAGGTCAGTGACCTCAAAAAAGCCGGACTATATGTTATACAACTCGGTGAACTTAGCACATCCTGAAAGTTTGAAGGAAATCAGTCGAAAACTGTGAGTTGGAGAGGTGCAAAAAGAAAATTGAAATTTGACCATGACCCTGTACCGGTTTTTCTGACCTGGTGACCTGACCCAAGGTCACCCGGACCTGAAATTTTCAGGTCATATGTAAAAAGGTTGCCCCATAGGCTGTGCCAAATTTGGCGGCGCTGCGCGCCGCCGTTTTTACGCTATCTTCGAAAAACCTTAGGGGGGGGGGTCGCATCGAACCCTCCCCCCTGCCAGGGCGAGGGTTAAGACGGCTGCGCGCAGCGCCGCCGTTTTAAAGATATTTGCGCCCAACCTCTACTTGGATCGCCCAATCCGTCATGGGGAGGCTCACTTTGCTGAAGTCGCCTCATTTCTTCTAAGAACGACCAATTTGCTGTAGGCGGCCCACTTATCTGGGACGCCCATTTTTTTGCTAGAAGTGCCCCTCTTCTTCTTGATGCGTCCCGCTTCTACTGGGAGTGCACCTTTTCTGTTAGGGCACGCCTTTGCTGCTGGGGAGTCCCCTTTTCTACTGTGAATGGGGCGTTTCCTGTTCGGCGACCCCAAATTCTGCTGGGGGCGCCCCATTTCTGCCCAACTTTTGCTGGGGTGCCCCTCTCCTGCAGGGGCACTTATCTTTTGCTAGAGACGCCTCTTCTGAGGGCGCCCTTCCACTGCGGGGGACGTCTCTCTCCTGCCAGAGGCATCCCTTTTCTTCTTATGGGGCTCCTCTTTTGGCTTGGGCGCCCCTCTTCTGCTCGGAGCGGGGCGCCACTCTCCTTTTACTGGGGCACAGCCCCTCTGCTGGGGTTGCCCTTCCGCTGCCTCAGGGGCGCCCCTCTTGTGCAGAATATACTCCTTTTCTTCTTGTAATGAGGCGCCCCTCTTCTACCGGGGGCGCCCATCTGCTGCTGGGGCGTCTGTCTTCTGCCGGATATTATCAATGGGGCGCCCCATCCTGCTTGGCGAGCCCAACCTCTGCTGAAGGCTCCCCATCTCTGATCAACTTTTGCTGTGGCGCCTCTCTTCTGCTGGGGCGCCCCTCTTCTGCTGAGGGCGCCCCTCTCCTGCAGGGGGCTCCTCTCTTCTGCTGGGGCGCCCCCCTTCGCTGGGGCGCCCGTCTCCTACTGGAGGCTCCTTTCTCCTGCTGGGCCCCCTCCGCTGCCGGGGGCGCCCCTTTTCTGCCAGTGGCACCCATTTTTTATTATGGGGCTTCTCTTTTTCTTTGTTGGGGCGCCTATCTGCGGTTAGGGCGCCCCTCTTCTTCTTGATGGGGGCGCCTCTCTACTTTTGCTGGGGCGTCGCTCCTCTTCAGGGGGACACCTCTCCTGCCAGGAGTGCCCCTCTTGAACAGAAGGCATCTTTTTATTCTTGTAGTAAGACGCCCCTCTTCTGCTGGGGGCGCCCATCTGCTTCTGGGGCGACTCTGATCTGCTGGGAATGGGCAATTGGGCGTCGCTCTCCTGCTTGGTAAGCCCAACTTCTGCTGGAGGCGCCCTATTTCTGCTCAACCTTTGCTGTGTCGCCTCTGTTTTGCTCGGGGTGCCCTCTCTGCCGCGGGCTATGGGCGCCTTTTTCGGATGTCGGGGGGGGGGGGGGCGGCCGCCCCCGTCGCCCCCCCCCCCTGGATCCGCGCCTGGCTCCAGGCTCCTGTCTGCACCCACGGAGTGATCATTGTAGGGTGGATGTGTCCTTTACTTAGGACGTATTATGTTATAAACAGTGACGAGTCAATCAGCCTTAGCTGTAGAAAATTACTTACCACTTTACTGACTGGGATGCCGGAATGCCAGTTTATCCCGACCACAGCGACACCTATTGTACCGTAACAGCGCCTCTGTTGGGTACTTTTGAAAACATCTTTTACCACCTGGTGCTTGTGTATATAGGGCTGTGATTTGGGCAGTATGTAAATGATCTCATGATGAATAAGTTTACTTTAAACTTGAACTACAAAAAAAGTTCCCTTCCACAATGCCAAGGTAATATTCTCTGACCTCCCCTGTAGTTGTAACTGGACTCGCCTCTGCAAATTCTGCCGTCCAATGCACGCGATACTAGCACCGCTACTGCCGCGCTGTTTACCTGCGTAGCCAGCTGACTGCGCCTCTCGCGCGCCACACGAGATCGACGCGCGCGGGAGACAGGCATAGCTGAAGGTGACGGGGTGTTTCACTGTTGTTTACGTTGAATAAGTGTTGAATTTCGCTTTCGCTGCCGTGTCTGAGTGAAATCGCATCTCGGTGATCCAGCGGCGGTGCTCGAATGCGAATTTCATCATCCAGTGTCACGATTTATCAGTGTTTTAGTGGTGGAATAGACTCCCACGCGGAGCGCTGGCGCCATTCCAATTTGAATTCGTAGGCAGAAGCCGAGATTCCACGAATTTTGCGGTTGTCTGGAAGGACACGGGAAGACGGCACTTTTTGGAGGCTGTAATCAATTCATCGACAGGTCAAGGTCAGTCCTGAACCTTTTGTTTCTTGCTCCCCCCCCCCCGATAGAGCGCCGCTGGCTGCTGGCGTCCTTGGGGAGGGAGGGGGGGGCAAGGGTAGGGGAGGAGGGGTGGTGGTTGACGTGGGGGTGGGGTCGCGTGCCCATTTCATACGATTACTACCGTCATGTCAGTGCAGAGTGCTCCAGGGGCACGGGAACTACTTTCAGACCCGGGGGGGGGGGGGGCACACCATAATATAGACCAAGGGTACACCAAAATCTAGTTTTCTCACCGGTTTTAGGCCACTTATTTTTCATCCCTTGGCTTTCCAACAAAAACAAAACATTTGCAAAAAAGTGCGGTATTCCGTCTCAAAGTTGTGGGGGCACCGCCCCCACGGCCCCACAGTTGGGGGGGGGGGGACAAGCTGAGCTGCCCCCACTGCCACCCCCCCCCGGTTCCCGCGCCTATGTAGTGCTCAAAATTGGGTCTTACTTAACCCTCGCCGGCACAAGCCATTTTGCGTCCTTCGACGGCACGACCCTGTAGTGACGAGCTGTGCCCGATCGCGTAGTGTACATATGTTATGTTTGTTTGTGTATGTTTGTTGTCATATGTTTGTATCGTGTATATATTCTCTGTACCTAATGTGTCCGCCACTGCGCGTGTGGACCTCCAGGAACTGTGCACCGTTCTACATGATAGCGCATGCGCACTATTCGTTACCACTTGGTACTGTTAGTACAATGGTCGCCCAATTGTGTGCAAATACATTCGACTTCTAACTGGAGCAGGACTTTGAAGAAGAGAGGCGAAAGGAAGACGGAGGAGGCTGAAGGCTGACGACGGAGAGACACACGCACAACCGACCTTCAAGGTCGCACCGAGCTACGGTCGAGCGAGGTGGGCAACACGCCCTTAAAGACGCCTCTGATTGTAGCCACGCCGGTACCCCTGGTCGGACCCGGTATACTGACACGGACCTTGCCACTGGCTCTGGCTCAGGCTGTCTTAGCGGACACGCCTGCCAGTCCAGACGCTCTCCTAAGAGCGAGTGCTCGGCTACCGCCAGTCTGCCGGGCCCAACAGCGTTCTGCTGACACCCACCGATACCGCTCGCCGCACCGCAAGTGCCGCAGCGATTCGGGCGCTCCAGGCGAGCGTAACGGGAGTCACACCAGTCCGCGCCGCCAGGCTCTGCCCGCTGTTGTATTCACGGACGGCCCTTCTTTAGATTGCTGACACAGATTCCATAGATTGCACAGATCAGCAGGCCGTCCGTAGAATTACACTGGTGACCCCGACGTGATTCTCCAACCCAGTCATGCCGGACGCCACGGAGTTGGACAACGCAGCACCGCGTGGCCCCCCTCCCGCGACGGTGTCCAACGGGCCTCCAGCTGAGACCGCTCAACGGCCGCTAGCTTCGTTCCGCCTGCCGCCATACACGCCAGAAGAGCCCGATCTATGGCTCCTACAGGTCGAATGCGCGTTCGACATCAGCGGCGTAAGCTCCGACGAGCTCCGGTACAAACTTCTAGTCGCCAACCTGCCAGCGACTATCGCCGTCCAGGTCAAGGACGTGATAAGAACATCAAGGTCATTCACCGCCCTGTGCGACGCGCTGAAGTCTCGCCTTGCGCAATCCCGGGCCGACAGGCTGCAGTCGCTACTCAGCCGACAGCAGCTCGGCGACCAAAAGCCGACGGCGCTCCTCCGTTCCATGAGGAACGAGCTGGCCGCCGCCGGGGACGCTCCCGTGGACACGGAGCTGTTCCGGACACTCTTCAAACAACGTCTGCCGCAGCCCGTCCGCGCTGCCCTGGCCCTACTGCCGGCCGACAGCGCACTGGACGCGCTGGCAGAAGCGGCAGACCGATACCTGGACGCCAGCGGACCGGACCCGAGGGTAGCGGTCGTCACCGCCCCGCCGCCGCAGCCTGCGACACCGGCACCGGCTCAACCTTCAGCCGGACTAGAGGCCGTCGTAGCGACCTTAGTCGCCAAGATGGACAGCCTCCAGGCCAGCCACCGAGGCCTCGAGGCCAGCAACCGGCGCCTACAAGACGCGCTCCGACGGGATCGTGGCCGGAGCCAATCCCGCCGACGACGGGCGCCTAGCTCATCACGGCCGCCGACACCAGCGCGCTCTCCGACGCCGACGAACGAAGACGACCTCTGCTGGTACCATCAGCGGTTCGGCAGCAGGGCACGCCGCTGCGAATCGCCATGCAGTTGGGCGGAAAACTAGGCGGCCCCGCGCTCTTGGCGCAATGCGCGGGCGCACTTCCCACCGCCGCGCCGCTCCTCTTCGTGCGGGACACGAAGACCAATCATCAATTTCTGATTGACACCGGAGCGCAGGTCAGCGTGCTGCCACGCCGCTGCCTGCCCAAGAAGTCCACGCTGACCCCTGCTCCTGCCGGCCAGCAGCTCGTCGCGGCAAACGGCTCGCCAATCGCCGTCTACGGCACCTGTCTGCTGGACGTCACGTTAAGCCGCCATCACAGCCTGAAGCACCGATTTTTTGTCACCGATGTCACCACACCGATCCTGGGCACCGACTTCTTGGCCGCACACCAGCTCGTCGTCGACGTCGCCAGCCAACGCCTCCTGCGAGACGGCACCGTGTGCGCCAGCGCCCAGCGGTCACGACTGTGCTCCATCGGCGTGCGCCTCATCCACGAGCAGGCTGCTGCTCGCTATGCCGCCGTCCTCGCCCGCTACCCGGACGTAACATCGCCAGCGCCCGGCCCGGCACCAGTCAAGCACAGTGTGACACACCATATCGTCACCACCGGGCCGCCAGTGCACCAGCGGCCACGGCGACTGCGACCAGACCGGACACACATCGCCAAAACAGAATTCGACAAGATGCTACGGCAGGGCACCATCCGCCCGTCCAGCAGCAGCTGGGCCTCGCCTCTCCACATGGCGCCCAAGAAGTCTCCCGGCGAGTGGCGCCCCTGTGGGGACTACAGGGCGCTGAACGCCCGCACTCTGCCGGACCGGTACCCGCTTCCCTACCTGCGAGACTTCTCGGCCGACCTGCACGGGTGTGCCGTCTTCAGCACGATCGACTTGGTGAAGGCGTTTCACCAGATACCCGTGGAACCTGCCGACGTCGCCAAGACCGCCATAACTACACCGTTCGGCCTCTACGAATGCGTCCGGATGCCATTCGGCCTCAGGAACGCTGGACAGACCTTCCAGCGTTTCATGGATGAGGTCCTCCGCGGCATACCGGGCTGCTTCGTTTACCTCGACGACATCCTGCTTGCCAGCCCGACTGCCGAACACCACCTGCAGCTCCTGGACCACGTACTTCAGCGCCTCAACACCTACGGCGTCGTCGTCAACAGGCACAAGTGCGTCCTGGGTCAGCAGCAGGTGGTGTTCCTCGGCCACTCGGTGGACGCCGACGGCGTCCGCCCGCTGCCTGGACGAGTCGAAGCCATCAGGAACTTCCCAGAGCCGACCACGCAGTCCCAGCTGCGGAGGTTCCTGGGGATGGTTGCATACTATCACCGCTTCGTCCACCGGGCCGCCGAACTCTTGCAACCCCTGCACGCCCTGCTCACTAACAAGGGCAAGAACTCCAAAGCGCCCGTCGCGTGGACGGACGCGACACGCCAGCGCTTCCGACACATCAAGGACGCCCTGGCCGCGGCGACGCACCTCGCGCACCAGGTCCCGGACGCGCCGCTCGCCCTCTTCGTCGACGCCTCAGACTGCGGAGTGGGCGCCGTCCTCCAACAGCACGTAGCTGGCGAGTGGCAGCCGCTAAGCTTCTTCTCTAAGACGCTTCAACCTGCAGAGAAGAAGTACAGCACGTTCGGGCGCGAGCTGCTCGCCATCTACCTGGCCGTCCGACACTTCAAGCACGCTATCGAAGGCCGGTCGGCAATTGTCTTTACGGACCACCGCCCACTGGTAACGGCCGTCGGCTCGTCGTCCGACCGCTACTCACCGCGAGAGGTCCGCCACCTGGACTATATCGGCCAGTTCGTGTCGGACATCCGCCATGTGCCTGGCAAAGACAACGTGGTCGCCGACACGCTGTCGCGCACGGTCTCGATGGTGGCCCAGCCGCGCCCCCCGCTCGCCGACTTCACTGCCATCGCCAAGGCCCAGTCCGAAGACGGCTCGCTGGAAGACCTCGAGGCCTCAGACACCTCACTGCGCCTGCGCCACATCCCGGTCGGCGATGGACTCCGTCTGCTCTGCGACGAGTCCACCGGATCGCCTCGGCCGGTCCTCCCAGAGGCGCTGCGCCGGCCCTTCGCCAAGGCTCTGCACGACCTGTCGCACCCTGGCGTCGAGGCCACCGTCAAGCTCGTCTCCAAGCGGTTCGTCTGGCCCGGCATGGATCGCGACGTGCGCCGCTGGACCCGAACCTGCCTCGCCTGCCAGCGCTGCAAGATCGGTCGGCACACCAAGTCCGACGTCGGCACCTTCCAGCCGCCTCAGCAACGCTTCGACCACGTCCATGTAGACCTCGTCGGCCCGATGCCTCCATCAAGAGGCCACTCGTACCTTCTGACGTGCGTCGACCGGTTCACTCGGTGGCCAGAAGCCATCCCGCTGCCAGACATTCGCACCACCACGGTGGCTCGAGCCTTCCTCGAGCACTGGATCGCCAGGTTCGGTGTTCCATCCATCATCACCACCGACCGCGGCGCTCAGTTCGAGTCTGCCCTCTGGTCGGAGCTTCAGCGGTTCCTCGGCTGCCAGCGGACTCGGACAACCAGCTACCACCCGGCCTGCAACGGCATGGTCGAGCGGTTCCACCGTCAGCTGAAGGCCAGCCTCCGTGCCCACCAAGCTGCCTCGTGGACAGACGTGCTGCCGCTGGTCATGCTGGGCATCCGCGCCACCATCAAGACCGACCTGCAAGCATCCCCAGCTGAACTGGTATACGGCTCTCCACTGCGACTCCCAGCCGAGTTCTTCGACAACAGCCGCACAGCAGACGCATCACCAGCCTCCTTCGTCAAGGACCTGCGACGCGCCATGGCTCAGCTTCGACCCACTCTGCCACGGACAACCAAGCGCGCCACGTACGTCCCGGAGGCGCTGAAGACGGCAAAGTACGTTTTCGTTCGGCGGGACGACCACCGTTACCCTCTGGACGCACCGTACGACGCACCGTTCCCAGTCATCAACAGGACAGACAAGACCATCACCATCCAACGGCGACAGCGACGCGACGTCATCACCATCGACCGTTGCAAGCCCGCCTTCATGGACGAGGTGCCGGATCAACCTCAGGAGCAGCCACAGCGCGCACCTGACGTGCAGTCACCGGCCGCCCAGACAGGCGGCCCGGAGCTCCTGCTCTATGACGACACTCCAGCCGCCGCACGTCCTGCACCGCCAACACCACGCCCGGCGCCAACGGAAGCACCAACAACAAGACCGACAACACCGCGACCAGCAGCGCCATCGCGGCCAGCATCGACCACGGACATCACCACGCCAGCACAGCCCAGATCGATTCTCCGCACTCGCTCCGGACGCGAGTCACGACCACCGGATCGATTTCGACACGTCACCTTCATCGGCGACGCGTCTAGGGAGGGGGCAGTGTAGTGACGAGCTGTGCCCGATCGCGTACACTGTAAAAAATGTTTACTAACACATTAGTTATTTATTCAACATAACGCTAGTGTCATAACACATATATGTGTTATAAGAGTGTAACCTGCAGGAAGAAAATGATTTAACGAGTTCTGAAACACGGGGTGTTGCAATCACCACACGGATACATTTGATTAACTCGTTGATGTGCTTCAAAACAAAGATAAAGTGTGTGCTGCGATGTGAGTTATTAAACACATACGCGTGTTTAAGACAACCCCGGCTCAAAAATCGAGAGACGTGTTATCAAACTTGCCTTCAGCGTGCCGATCAGTAACATTACACGTATTATGCTAGTAAACCATTACACGCAGCTAAGTTACTGCAACAATGTCGCCATTTTGTGCGGATCGCGCGCGCGACTCCGCCGCATTCATCTGAGGCCTGTTTGCGAAGTGGTGTCTCAAATGGTAAGTGAAGAAATATGATAAAATACCTATTGTCTAATGAAACTGTGTGATTTTCACATGCTTTACATGTATTTGTATTCATTGTGCATTACGATTATATAACTATGAAACATATCAACGGTCAAGGAAGGCATGCATGTGAATGGCAGTGTCAATAGACAATTTGCCATGTACAGCACATTAATTGCACATATAGATGATAAATTGGTTATGTTCTCCAGTCACAGGTAAAATATTTATTTCCTCCTACTCATCCAGTCTGCAAAATGTGGCAGGGAGCTTGACAAGATTTTCAGGGCAGACAAAATACTCAGAATGCTGAGACTCAGGGCAGCACAATTCCTGCCCCTAATAATGCAAATGATTTAACGCTATAATGATGTGGAAGGTGGTGAGGAGCTGAGCAAAGTATTTCTGTCCCAATTTTTCAACTTCTGCCCCAACATTCCTAAAACCTGCCCCAGTTTTTGCCCTGATCCATGATGACTGCTCCGATGAGATCTCGTCAAATCCTGCCATGTTTTGCAGACTGGCTACTCATGATAGAACAACCATTTTAGACTGAGGTGAGCAATAACAATGGGTATAGTTTAGTGTCAGAGGTACCTTATAGTTTTCAAAACAAGTTGATGGGCATAAAGAGCTGAGGCGAGCATTGTACCAAATATGGACATGCTGCATTTTTATATTTGGAAACGGAAGGTGCACGCTCACCTCCTTGACGAGCTACGCAAGTTCTTGCAAAACTATGCACAACACTGTTTCTAAAAATGAAAAGCTAACATTTGAATCTACGACAGATAGGTAGGTACAGGGGCCACTCCACGGTGTGACGACTGGAGGGGACATTGACCATTTTGGAGGGGACGAGGACCATTTCAAGTCTTCCATGCAACGCCATAGGCGTAATGTTAAAGTTTTAAAAAGTGGAGGGGATGAGATCCCCTCCGTCACACCCCTGTGGCGATGCCCTTGGGTAGGTACCATGGTTGGTGGGTCAAAATCCATGGTTAGATTTTTCCATGCCAGCCTGTGATATAAAATTTTAGGTTGTGATTGCAGATGGAGCGAAACTGGGATGAATGACGGAACACTTCCATAAATGTTTCCTTTCAAATATGATAGCCCAAACCTGGTTTGGGCTGATACTTAACTGACTTGGGCTTCACAAATATTTTTAACTTTGACAAAATTCACTCCACATTTTAACCCTCTTTATTTTCTGATGCCGCAATCAGCCATCCAGTTACATTACACATTTTGCTTGGAAATAAATCACCTGGAAGTTTTAGTTCAGAGTTTCCACTTATGACAATGCACGATGCAAGTCTCCATTTATGGATCAAAAACTTTTCATATTTAGAAATGTTTCCAAGAATAGAAGCATTTCCATAGATGGAACGAAACTACCTACCACAATGTGCCTCAGCCTGACTGCTGACCTGCAACCAATCTCAATCTAACATAAAAAATTGTTAGAACCACGCACAGCTTATTTAGGGGAAAAGTAATCACATGTGATCATGCTCCATGACCCACACTTAAAATACAAAGCAATCCACTTCATAAATGGATAAATGCTGAAATTCACGTGAAAATATGAAATCAAGGTCGGAGTTATATGGCCTTGCCATTACAGCGTTACCGCTGGTATTTTGCTGGTTTCCCCAGATTTCCACACAAATTTCCCTATTTCGGGCACTCATTTCCCTAGATGCTCATTTGCATATAAAATTTAGTCCAAATGTCCCTGATTTAGAAGGCCTTGCTTGATTTGACCCCAGAGCGAACATCCCGAAGGATTTTACTACAAGAAAATCTTGAGCAGCCCTCATCTTGGGTAGTAATTCACCCGCTGGCCGATTCTTCGGGATATGCTTGCTCCATGGGGTAAAATCAAGCAAGCTGCCGCAGGGCCGGCGCCACAGATTTCGGACTGCGGGGGCAGCTTGTCCCGATAAAGGGCCCATGCGGAAAGGCCCAAGGTAACCTATACACAAAATCTGAAAACTCCTCGGATTTGGCTCAATATTTTTTCGAGAGGGGCCCAAATTATGCAAAAATGCATGTTCCTGCAATTTTTTAAAGGGCCCGGCTGGCAACTGGTGGATGGGCGGCTTCCCCCTGCCCCCCCCCCCTGTGGCGCCGGCCCTTGCTCTGCTAAATCAGGGACATTGACATTTGGACTTGTGCACTAGGGAAATGAGTGCCAGAAATAGGGAAATTTGTGTGGGAATCTGGGGAAACAAAAAAAAAACAGGGGTAACGCTGGCCACGCGGATTCAGTCAAGGCCATCTATAGAGGCGGCGTTCGATGTCTCCCGGACGGCAAAGATTCTTTGCCGTCCGGCCAATAACGTCCAAGGTCAGCGGGGGCTCGGCTGCGGTTATGAAACGTGATTGGCCGGACGGCGTAGAATCTTCGCCGTCCGAGAGACATCGAACGCGGGGAGAGATTCAGTGTTTACCTTGGCTGATTCCGAAGGTCTATGAAGCTTGGCAGTGTGTGCATAATTTGAAGATATTGATTAATAATAGTCAATTTTATGGTTTCAAAGCTTACTTAGAGGCTATAGCTAGAGTGTATATGCTAGTAATGCTGGGCGTCCTTGGAGCCTACCTAGTGTTTTGCAAGGAAGTCTAGTGTGCGCCACATTTGCCAAGCAATTGACACGTGAGAAGTTATAATTTATGTGTGTGGTTTCAGTCGGGCACACTGTGATAATTCCGTTCCATATTTTTTTTATAAATTTAGTCCAAATGTTTGATTGGGTGGCTTGAGGGATCCGAGTCCACACTAAGCATAGCTTGTTGTACCTGTCTCTGAACAGTGAACCCACCACCCGATCACGCAATTCCAGTGCTATGGCAGAATTTCGTCTGAAAGTTTAACGTGCCCGGTAGACTGGACACGGTCCCCTCCGCCCACTCATGCTCTCTGGTCTTCGTGCGGCCCCTGCCACATACATGCACGCCATTACACGCAGGGGCCAAATGTTACCGCTCACACCTGCACTGGGGCTTGAACCGGGCTCTCACCACCAGTTCCAGCGTTGAACTCTGGCGCTTTAGACCACTCAGCCAGGAATGGGACTGGCCTTCTGGTTTTATCGAAACGTTCCTTTATTTGAAACATTCCTAAATATAGAAACACTAGGTAGGTTCTGTTCCAAAACTGGAAATGCTCAGAAACGCCAATCTTTCTGGGTGATTTATTTCAAAGCAAGATGTGTTATAACTGTCTAGATGGTGGACTGCCATCTATTTATATTGGCATCAAGGAAGCACTGCAGATGGAAATGCGGTGTCAATTTTTCCAAAACTTAAAATAACAGGCGAGCACGCACCTTCCGTTTCCACATACAGAAACCCTAATCCATATTTGGAACAATGATCACCTCAGCGTTTCTATCTATGGAACATTGTTTCTATATACTGAAACGTTTCTACATATAGTATATGGCACGGAATAACCACAGTGTGCTCAACTGGTTTGGTATCTGGAGCAAGGCCTCTGGAGCTTGTAATTTTTGTTTCATATTAACTATGATGTTGGTTGCTTCTAACTTAGTATTTTTGTGGAATTTCTCTCCACCCAGAATATCAGTTTGGTTGTTGGTACCCCTGATATTCTAGTTGGAAATCAGCATTGGTTCAATTTTGGTTTTACCTAAGATTTTCATCCCACCAACTTGTTCGAGAAACTCCACCCATGGGTGACACCGAAGCCTGTCAGTTGGGCAAACTGCAGGGAAGCAGTCCAAACATGGATTGATCAAAATTAAGATATGACATCACAAAAATGGGTGGAGCAATGCCCATATAAGGAGATGTAATTTATATTAATATTACAATTCTGACTTGCTCCCTTTCAAACCCCTCGTCACCAGTCAAAGTCCCCATGATGGTGAGATATTCACTGTGGTTAAAAGGAGTGAACAGCTCTATCTAAATGATGCATCTGATGATGATGTGTTGTGGCTTTTGCATGCTATTTCTGAAGATAGGAGAGGACATCTCTGAAAATTGGATTTCAACTGTCAAAATAATCTAAATTAAAATTCAGCATAATCTATTTTAATATTAGCCACCTGACAACGTCATCTAAAGCAGGTTACCCACTTGTTTCTGTCCTGGAATCAGGTGCAGATAATCTAAATTTTGATTATTTAATTTATCTTGTAGGTGGAATTAAAATATCTTCAAAGGTTCTTTTTTGCTTATGAGATGTAGCCTGAATTATTTTCTCTAGTATCTGAAGCTGTGGTAAGCTTGTCGTTTTCCAGAGCCGTGATTTAACCATTCCAGTGAGGGTCTGCAAGCATGCCCAAATATGGGCACAAATTGTGATGTAATAATCTAAGTTAAGATCAATCCATTTTAGATTTTTTCCCCTGCAGTTTGCCTGACTGCTGTGTGTGAGGCTGTAGCCCACTCTAGGCAGAGCACCACAACATATTTGTGCACAGGTTTTATGAATATAAATGACCTATAGAGTCATTCACTGGGTAAATCTTTGGGACCCACTCAGCTCTGAGCTCCACCCCATTTGCTCAAACCCAAACACTGTTTAAAGGCCCTGAGCAGGAACACCTTGCAGGCAAGTCCCTAAATATGCTTGCAGGTAGGTGGACCAAATGAAACAACTAGGGAAGGAGTATCAGATTTGGACAAAGTCCTCATCAAACCAGTGGGGGTAAGCTGGATGAAAGTAGGTAGAACTCGTTTAGCGTAAAGTATGTACAACCCAAATCTCATTTAAATAAATTTCAATTATTTAAATTTCACAATCATTTAAATTTCATTTAAATAATTGTGTTCCTATATCAATGTACAGATCAGCTTGGATCAGGCCAGTGTTCATTGCCTTGTTTTATATTATAATTTATAAGTTTGATTTTTATTGCAGGCAAGTGCACCAGAGCTTCTCTGTTGTTCGGCTCGATCATGCCAGTTTAAAACTAATAGAGCTTCTGATTATTCACAACATTTCAACAGTCATTTGAAATCTGCAGAAGAAGTCTGCCACTCACTTTGTTGTCCACTCTGCTCACAAGAGTTCACAAGTGGCCGTAACTGGTTAAGGCATTATAAAAGAGTTCACACTGTGGAAGTGCACAAATCACAGAAAAGGCAAGCCAACTCCTCAAGTACATGTGATCCATCAAGTGCTTCTTGCGAGGTGAATGAATATGGTGATGAGTGTATGCTGGAGAGCAGTGAGGCACCAAAGACTGAGGGAAGTAGGGAAAAGGTTGCCAAGATCCTCCTCAAATATCATATCGAGTATGGGCTGCCAAAGGCTGCAACCTCTCTTTTGGCCAGTGACGTTGGTGAACTGATAGATAGAGCTATCAGGGAGCAGTCTGAATGTCCGCCTCCTGGGCAGTCAGTAAAAGATGCATGCGAAGAATTTGAGAGTGAATATAAATTGACAAAATTCTGTCACGAGGACCTTGGGTACATTGCACCAAGTACCCTGGTTTTCACCTCGGGAGGCAAAGAACAGAAAGCAAGTTATCAGTATGTAGATCTGAAGAAACAGTTGAGGTTTTTGGTTGAGAATGGTAAACTGGAAGGCTGCAAAGAAAGCAAGGCAATCAAGCTGGTGATCTATTTCGACGATTTCGGAGTTTGCAATCCTCTGCGTAGCAAAGCAGCCAACTATTCCATAGGTGCTGTGTACTTTGCTGTTGATGAAGTTTCAACAATGTCAGCACTCAGTGACATCTACCTGCTTCTTCTCTGCCCTACCAAACTCATGAAGGAGCATGGCATGGGCACCATCATGAAGCCAGTAACTGACTCCCTCAGTGATCTCGTGGACCATGGTTTGGACGCTTGCAATGCGCATTTCTCCGTTTCTCTGGAGTTTGTCAGTGGAGACAATCTTGGAATCCACAAAGTCGCCGGGTTTCAAGAAACGTTTTCGTCGGGACCCCGCCCGTGCAGAACATGCTATGCCACTAATAATGAGTTCAATGAGAAGCTCACGGAGGAAGACTTGATACTGCGCACAGAAGAGCAATACCGGAAAGAACTGGATATGTTTGAAAGCGAAGGATGCGATGAGGAAACGAAAGGCACAGGAATCAAATCGAAATGTGTTTTCGACGAAATCAAAGGATTTGAGGTCACATCGATGTTCCCTCCTGACATCGCACATGACCTCTTTGAAAGCGGAGTTGTCACTCATTGTCTTGCGCTGGTGCTGTCATACTTGATATTTCAGATGAAGCTCTTCACACTCAGTGCCGTGCAGAAAGCAATGAAGTCGTTCACATACACCAGACCGCTATACCGCTAACCTAGTACGCTATATGGATCTAGCGGACCGGGCGCTCGAGCAGTGGCCAGCTCTGCTGCACGGCTTGACTTCAAGGCAGGCACTGGTAAGCGCACGAATGACATGAATTAGAAAAGCGCATGGATGTAGGATTTAATTTATGAAAAGCGCATGGATGTAGGATGTCATGGTGCCTCTGGGTGGTGGTCGGTGGATATGATTATATCGCAAATTTATTTAGGGACTCGATGATTTTACATTTTAAACGACATTAAAATGATAAAGTCGGCAAAAGATGGTTCTCTGGATGAAAGTGAAAATAATTTTGTTTATGTTATTTCGCTCGCCCGTCCCTCGCCGAACACGGCGGTTTACTGGTAATTTAGTGATTACATAGGATTCTCCCATTTTCTCTCCAGGAGCAAGTAAAAAACAAGATTCAATGGCGTGTGAGGAACTATAAACGACCGGACCCGGGTGTCATGGGATCATTCAAGCGGCCGGCCCAGGCGACAGCGGCGAAGAAGGCGAAGAAGTCCAGACGCTACGAAAACTTCTAGGGATATCAAGGTATGATTACGAGCGAGTGAGCGCAGCGAACGAGCGAGTTCTTTTGAGATTAATGGGAAAATCTGAGTATTCGCGACCCGGCCCGGCCCGACCCGACCCGACCCGGCCCCATCACGCTGTGCAGTGGGTGCATTTGCTCACGCGCCGGGGCTAAACGGCTGGGGGTAGGAGCCTGAAATTTGCACGGCGCCGAGGTGACGCTGCGAACCGGTGCACCGTGGTCGTTTCGAGTCGATGCGGGCCCGGGGAGGTGCGTGGCACGCGCTGGAAAAAAATGCATTTTCTCCCATTGCCTCAACATGGGAAAATGAAGGCAACGCGTCGTCAAAACGCCAAAATGAGGCCGGCAGGGGTCGCTTCCCGGGCCCGTAGCTCGGCGCCCCGACGGCCGATAGGCATGCGGCAAACGCTGCCCGATCGAGCTGGCGAATGGGGTGCGTGTCAGGGGTGTTGTGCAGCACGTGTGTTGCCAAGGGCTCTCCCGTTTAAAAAATACCCTGGACGCCCATGACACGGCAACCTGTGGTCCATGCTCACCTATGCCCAGTTCGCCAACTTACAGCCCATATGGGTCCCATTCGGGATGGCTCAATGGGTTATTTTTGGTCAAAATTAGCGAAAGATGACGTCACTGTACTCCCCTGGCGACCCGAAGCTAGGATCTTAAATTTTGTTTTAAAGATGTAAAATTGATGTCTGGTGGGGTATGCCAAATTACAAGTCGGTAGCTCTTCACATTTCGGAGTTATTCCAGGAAAACATGGGGGCGTTTCGCCCCCCCCCCTCTCCCCAGCGGGCCGCCTGTTAAAGGCCGTTTCTTGCTTCAAAAATAAAACACTCAAAAGCTGCCATTTTTACAGACTACCTCCCGCCGGAACCAGAGGAGGACATGCAAGTTCACAGGAATCGGCTAAGGCAAGAGGGACTAACCGAGGAAGAGCGGGAAGCGCTGCGAGACTTGACATTCGCGGACCGCCGTCGACACGCCGTGGCTCTCTCGACGCCAATGAAGAAGTTCCTGCACATGTACCCCATGATGAAGAATCACCAAGAGGTAAGTTATAGGAGGCAAGAAGGAGTCTTGTAAGAAGGAGTCAAGGAGGCAGTCTTGTAGAGTAATATTTCGCCGGGGAACCTTCATCGGTACCTGACTCGATTGAATTTGCAATAATACCTGCAATAATACTATCCCGAAATTCTTCCGATGCTGAGATGAGGCAGGGGTTAAGTTTTAATCTTGGCTTTTGCATGATCTCTCTGTCTGTCTGTCTGTCTGTCTGTCTGTCTGTCTGTCTGTCTGTCTGTCTGTCTGTCTGTCTGTCTGTCTGTCTGTCTGTCTGTCTGTCTGTCTGTCTGTCTGTCTGTCTGTCTGTCTGTCTGTCTGTCTGTCTGTCTGTCTGTCTGTCTGTCTGTCTGTCTGTCTGTCTGTCTGTCTGTCTGTCTGTCTGTCTGTCTGTCTGTCTGTCTGTCTGTCTGTCTGTCTGTCTGTCTGTCTGTCTGTCTGTCTGTCTGTCTGTCTGTCTGTCTGTCTGTCTGTCTGTCTGTCTGTCTGTCTGTCTGTCTGTCTGTCTGTCTGTCTGTCTGTCTGTCTGTCTGTCTGTCTGTCTGTCTGTCTGTCTGTCTGTCTGTCTGTCTGTCTGTCTGTCTGTCTGTCTGTCTGTCTGTCTGTCTGTCTGTCTGTCTGTCTGTCTGTCTGTCTGTCTGTCTCTCTGTCTCTCTGTCTCTCTGTCTCTCTGTCTCTCTGTCTCTCTGTCTCTCTGTCTCTCTGTCTCTCTGTCTCTCTCGCTCTCTCGCTCTCTCGCTCTCTCGCTCTCTCTCGCTCTCGCTCTTTCGCTCTCTCTTGCTCTCACACACTCTCACACACTCTCTCGCCCTCGCTCTCGCAGATACACGGCGCGCACGCACATGTTAAATTATTCCACAATGTTTCCAGATCTGGTACGAGCTGGAGAGGATCAGCGACGGACAGGGTTCCCGTCTTCAGGAATACCGGAAGCGATTGTGCGACTTCCTCACCGCTGTGCAGATGCACACTGAGTGCGAAGGTGAGACAACATATGCACATGGTTAAACATGCCTCTTTTCAGGGTTAACTGTCTTCATTAGATTTACATTTGAGTGAAGGTTAGCCGTATGTTGAATGGCCGAAATATGAAAAGTATAGGTACCAAAAATAAATGTATTTCAAGGACATCTCTTCTACGGTTCAATCAACATACGCTTATCTTCCACTCATTGATCCCACTATGCTCTTCATTCATGATTGTACTTTTTCATTTCATTATAGGCCTTTATACCTACCTTTGACGAGCCGCTCGATCGGCAGGCGCGGGTAGAAGCAACGCAGATTTTTCATGTCTTTTAGCCTCGGTAGGCGGCATGAATAATTTAGCAATGAATGATCCATCCACTTCTTCTAGTTCGGAAATAATGAGATAACCATTCGTTTTGCCATGCGCCGAACCCTCACATTTCACACCAAGGTATTGTTTGCAAGGTTGGGAACTAAAAGTAACTGCCGTTTGTTTCAGATGATGACAAGGTGGATTCGCTACTGGAATATCTCCTGGTGGATCCAGAGGAGATATTCGGGTCCGCTGGCAGCCAAACGATGCCGCACTTCGAGGAGAGCCCGAATGGTTCTCTGACACTGGTTGTCGAGGGCCAGCGGGTGGTCGAGGACGTGGAAATGACGCGCAGCGATGCCCTTCTGCTGTGGGCGGCGTCCTTCCCAGTGTATAACCAAAAGCCGCCCACAAAAACCGCAAAAAATGCACTCGCATTCCTGTCTGAGCAGGTTTTTGAGAAGGCCCGGGGCAGCGTGGTGGTTGGAAACCGCGCCCTGAAGCGTATTCAGCAGATCAAACAACTGACTGAATAAGCCCCTCACACACACACACACGACATCCTTTGATACAGTGCGTCTCAGAATGTTTACGTCGTCCGTGTTGTTTTGAATGTTTACGTGACGATGTTGTTCAGTTCCTGTTATAACTGAAACTGTTCCAGTTTCAGTTCAGTTCCTGGGTCGTTTTTTTTTTCTCAAAATGACACAGTTCCTGTCGTCTGTGTCGTTTTTAATGTTTACGTGACGATGTTGTTCAGTTTCTGGTGGACACCTGTCCTGGCAAGGCGGCGTTCGTTTGTATTTGCAGCTCAGAATGTGTGCTATAGTCATTCGCTCCAGGCATCCAAGTCGGTTGTTCGTTTGATGCATGGCGTCTCAGATTCGTTTGTGACATGGCGGCTCAGATTGTGACGCGAACATGTTTTGAATAGATATTTATTCACAATCGATGGCAACACAAATCGAATTCCTAAATCCAGACGTTTCGACAGCAGTGTGCCTTCGTCAGTGGCTAAATTAAAAATATATATAATATCAAAAACAATCGCTATAAGTCTTGTGTCTTGTATAATCTTGTATGCGTATCTTGTATCTTGTATGTCTTGTGTGTGAACGACTTATAGCGATTGTTTTTGATATTATATATATTTTTAATTTAGCCACTGACGAAGGCACACTGCTGTCGAAACGTTTGGATTTAGGAATTCGATTTGTGTTGCCATCGATTGTGAATAAATATCTATATGTCTGATAATTTACATGTTTTGAATAAAATGTCGACAAGTTTCGAAACATAATGTGTGTAAAAGTGCAACGTGGGAGTTAAATATCGAAGACAAAAGGTGTGTTATTCGACACATATTTTGTTAGTAAGTGAAAGTATCTAAACGAGTTTAAAAACACGGTAATAAGGTATATGTGTGTAATTGGAAAACACGCTTGTCCGAGAAATACGTGTTAAGTTTACTCACCTTTGGTTAGTGAGATTTGCCCACACTACTAACTTCATGTTTTTCTTAGTTATTCTGCACACATTTTGATAGTAAGTCAGCGCTCTAAGAGAGTTTTAAAACACGGTAACAAGGCATACGTGTGTAATCAAAAGTGAGTAAGAAACCTGACAGGTGAGTTTCAAAACACGCCATCATCGTATTGCGTGTTCTGGTAAACACACTTATCTCAGAAATGCGTGTTAACTTTACACACCTTTTGTTAGTGAGATTTGCCCACATAACACGAAGTGTGTAAACATTTTTTACAGTGTAGTGTACATATGTTATGTTTGTTTGTGTATGTTTGTTGTCATATGTTTGTATCGTGTATATATTCTCTGTACCTAATGTGTCCGCCACTGCGCGTGTGGACCTCCAGGAACTGTGCACCGTTCTACATGATAGCGCATGCGCACTATTCGTTACCACTTGGTACTGTTAGTACAATGGTCGCCCAATTGTGTGCAAATACATTCGACTTCTAACTGGAGCAGGACTTTGAAGAAGAGAGGCGAAAGGAAGACGGAGGAGGCTGAAGGCTGACGACGGAGAGACACACGCACAACCGACCTTCAAGGTCGCACCGAGCTACGGTCGAGCGAGGTGGGCAACACGCCCTTAAAGACGCCTCTGATTGTAGCCACGCCGGTACCCCTGGTCGGACCCGGTATACTGACACGGACCTTGCCACTGGCTCTGGCTCAGGCTGTCTTAGCGGACACGCCTGCCAGTCCAGACGCTCTCCTAAGAGCGAGTGCTCGGCTACCGCCAGTCTGCCGGGCCCAACAGCGTTCTGCTGACACCCACCGATACCGCTCGCCGCACCGCAAGTGCCGCAGCGATTCGGGCGCTCCAGGCGAGCGTAACGGGAGTCACACCAGTCCGCGCCGCCAGGCTCTGCCCGCTGTTGTATTCACGGACGGCCCTTCTTTAGATTGCTGACACAGATTCCATAGATTGCACAGATCAGCAGGCCGTCCGTAGAATTACACTTACATGATAGCGCATGCGCACTATTCGTTACCACTTGGTACTGTTAGTACCAGGGGGTGTCGAAGTCTAGTAGGAAAATCTGGCAAATTCCCTGCGTGACGTCACGTCGGGGATGACCGACGGCACCTTGCACTGAAAGATACGGCAGAACGGCTATTTTTGAAAAATGATAAAAATACTTTTGTGCTGTTATGACGCATAAAACGCTTATCAGCATGTTCCTCATCATGTGATAAAGGCATATCCGTGGTCGAAAATAGCTGAGCCCCTCCCAATTTCCAACCACCGACCTCATAAGCAAAGGATGTAAGCGTAATCCTTAAGGGCGACTTTCCTATACATATCCGTACATATGCGTCCTTATGGAAATCGGTAGTGTGGCGATTGGCGACGCGCGCGACATCTGTGTGGCGACCAAGTGGCGACTGTGGCGACACCTGGTGGCTGCCTTTCTGCTGTATGTAGGCATTGGGGTTTTGCCAGATGTGGTTCCTACTGCTACACCACTATGTTGACCCAATACTAGAAAAGTTATTTTGCTAGTAAAAGGCAAGCAAATTGAAAGTTGATTTATAAAATTGCTTATAAATGATTACGAGATAATAATAAAGAAATTTTGATTGAATAACTATTCAAATAATCAACCGTGAAACTATATTCTGGTAGGTTTAGTAGAAATAAATCCGTGCAACCTTGTATTTAGGGCCTTGGTTAGTACAATGGTCGCCCAATTGTACTAACAGTACCAAGTGGTAACGAATAGTGCGCATGCGCTATCATGTAGAACGGTGCACAGTTCCTGGAGGTCCACACGCGCAGTGGCGGACACATTAGGTACAGAGAATATATACACGATACAAACATATGACAACAAACATACACAAACAAACATAACATATGTACACTACGCGATCGGGCACAGCTCGTCACTACAACCCCCCACAAAGTTGGTACTACCCTCTTACCTTGGTACTACCTACGACCCCCTCGCGTTTGGCCCCTGCTCGAGTTAGTGCTTCGTGGAAAAAACGAGCGCGTTGCCCGTCACGAGGCGAAGCCGATGATACCTGATTTTAAGGTCCTAGGTCATCGGTTGACCTTCCAGGTCAGGTCAACGACCCAAAAGTCGGGAAAAGCGGGACATGTTAGAACGTCGTAAAGTGTGGCTTCTAAGTGTTTTTTTTCGTGGTGCTAATCACGAATAGCTTGTTAGTTTTGATCACAGATGATGTCTTTATGCATTTAGGCCAGGTCAGGTCAGGTCAGGTCAGGTCAGGTCAACCAGTAGGGGTCCTGCTGTGTATTCGTAGTACGTGTTAACCGCCTCTGACAGCTTCGTAACATGTTACGAAGGCACCAAAACTGCTTCGTAAATGTTCAAATGGTTGCTGAATTCGAATTCAGCTTCAAAAATAGCCTAGAAACATGTAAAACGCGAAAACGTGGACCGAGGTCATCAAAGGTCAATGACCTGATCTGACCTTCAGGCTTCAGGTGACCTTGACATCCACCCTAATGAATGGAAGTTACATCAAATCACATAGTTGAACGCTTGAAACCACGAAAAAAAGGCAAACGCGCGGCTAATGCGAGCCGACATACGCGGAATCGTGATTCCGGCCAAACATGGTCTCGGAAAATTGGTCACAGATCAGAGGTCATTTAGGTCAGGGTCATGAAATTTGCAGGGTAGGTGTAAGATTGATCAACGCAAGGGTACTGAAAGTTTCGTCGCGACTGGCCGCTTTTTAAGCGAGTTATTTGCGAACAACCTTAGGGGGGGGGGTGCATCAACCACTCCCTTTTACCCCCCCCCCCCCCCCTGTGCCGGCGAGGGTTAAAAGTGGCCATGGCAATGCTCATATCAGACTTGTTCTCTGTACGAGAGGCTGACGGGCGCTCACACTCCAGCCTGGCTTTGCGTCCCTTACGGCTTCTGGCGTCCCTGCAAGCTGGTAGGGTTGTCCCCAAGATACTGATGTTGTCCCTCTATACTGGCACCCCGCGGCCTTTGGCTAGCGATGGTCGATCGGCGCTGCAAAGTGTGCGCCCCCAGTGGACTCAACAGTCTGCTAGAGCTTATTCTGACTCACCGTTCCGTGCTTCTATCCTCAGGATACTGAAATCCTTCTCTCCAACGCCGCAACCCCCCTCCGGGCTGGACAGGCGACTTTATCTCATGCGGGCTGCTCCCTTGGAGCGGCACCGCTGCTCCCGAGGGAGCGCACCCCGTAGCCGGGTGCAGTGAGTGCCTTGGGGCTGGGTGGCCTGTCCTCTGGACGGGCTCAGCCCCGGCGACTCACTAGGGTGCCTGCCCAGACCAATGTCTCCCCCTATATCCTATCATCCTCCCGGCTCTGAAATGGTCTCATTGGACCGAAAGGGCCTAACCCAACAAAACAAACAAACAAACAAACTTATTCTGACTGTACCCCTGGTACAGTCTGCTAGAGCTTATTCTGAACTTCCTTTCCTTCCAATCCATCGAATGAGATGGGACTGGCCAAAGGCTTTAGTTCCAATATGGGTTGCACACAGAGGGAACTTGGAGAAGTCCCTAACCTGAGTAGGTCAGGCCGAAGCAAATCACCTCTCCACTTTTTGCTGAGGAGTATTTTCTAGTTTTTCTCAGGGTCAACAAAGTTTTTGCTATGAAGTCTTGAATTGTCCCCTCGAGCGTAGTGGGGCCAGGACGCCAGACTTTCAAGAGTAGGTACTTTCAAGAGTCCGACATTTATTTAGCAGAGCTTGCTCCGCCGTCGATTTTTTGCCTGGATGGTACTGCCACCTAGCGTCGAGACGCGTAACCCTTAGTACGAATTGGGCTGTGAAGGTGGCATATTAGGAGATGGTGAAGCGTAACCTGGATTCATGGCTTCTAATTTCATGGATACAGGATATCTCTTGTCTCTGCATTGGCAATGCCAACGAACCGATTGCAGGTCTGCTGGAAAGTATTGTCACAATTACCTTGCCGAGATGAGCAAATTCCGATTTCATGGATGAGATGGGAATTTGGAATTCGATGAGAAACTGAGAAGGAAAGAAATGCGTGAAATGGACAATGGACATTATGTACAATCCCGTTTCCCTATTTCGTATACGCCCCTTTCATCCTCAGGACCAGTTCATGGTCATAAGACATCCTAAATGACATTTCCATGTCCTGAACTGACAGCTGCCTAACTCAGGCAGTCGGTGAAGGCAGGTCTCCTGCAAGGCAAGAGCACATCCTTCCAGGGTGACCGCGTCTAAGCGTCTGCCCCATCCCCGATCGGGACAGGGCAGTCCCACCCAGAGATGGGTTCAGCCACTGCGGCGGGACAGTTGGGCGACGAACCGTTGTCCAATGTCTCCCCCCCCCCAATGTCGAATCTCTCCTCTGATCCCACGGGTCTGCAATAGTCTCAGTAATATTTTGTCATATTTCGATTCAGTAGAGGATTCGGTCACTAAAAATATGCTATTAGGCCATAAACACAGTACAAAAAAAAACATATGGTGTCACAAATGCCAGAACTTATTTTCATTGGGGTTGACGTTGTAGCTCATTGCTGAGCGAAGGGGAACACGATTATTATAATACACTGGCTGACTTTTTATGATAAGTGATCACTGCTACTCCCTTCATCCTCATTTCCTCCCACATTGAAGCATGAGCTGAGGGACACGAAGGAAATATGCGAGTGTGTGATAAAGGGAGGATGGTATGTATTAACCAGTATAGCGCCTTTTGGGGCGACTAACGGAGCGAGCGAGGGGGTGAGTCTTGCACGTGCGAAATTTCGAGGGGGTACCTCCAACTGACTTGTGCGCGGCACCCTACTGACCGGTTTCTAGCGATGTGCCAAATTTGAGCACAATCGGCCCAGCCGTTCTCGAGATCTGGGAGCGGCACCCTGCACGTGCGCACGTGCTAAATGGGTCCCAACTGACTTGTGCACGGCACCCTACTAACTGGTCCCTAACCGTGTACCAAATTTGAGCGCCATCGGTCCAGCCGTTCTCGAGATCTGGAAACGACCCCTGCACGTGCGCACGTGCAGCAGCACCCCAACTCTGGCACATGGATATGCAGTGCCTAGTGGGTGCCTACCTACATGCCAAGTTTCAGCGCAATCGGCCAAGTAGTTACCGAGATATTGCAACAATTACAAAAGTGACACCTCTTCGTTTTGCACGTGGCACGTGCATAAGGGGTCACCCACATGCATCGGGAATAGTCCAATACTTGGTAGAAGGAATGAAGCTACCCTACAAAAATTACCGCGTGTAAATCGGTCAAGTGGTTGCTGAGATATAAGCCTCGCAAAAGCGTCCGCACGGCCGGCCGGCCGGCCGGCCGCTCATACTCAGAAATTTCCGTTATTCTACGTAAGACTCCGCTCGCTTCGCTCGCTCCGTAACCACGATTGCCTACCTGATAATTCCAGGCTTCTTGCCTTTATGAGCCTGGACCTGGCTCATTGCTGGATACAAAACCAGCCGTAGACATGCTATCTCGTTCCATGAAGTCAACCCTGTCCTCCAAATGTTGATGCCGATGCCGGCACACCGGCATTCTCCACTGTGCGTCCTCAGACACAGACGCAGCCGGTCGCTATTGTTGCCGAGCCGACATCAAACGGCGCCGCGGCGGGCGGCTTTGATGTGTCGCGCTGCACGTGCGGGCTGACCCCCGAGCTGACCCCCCGGCAAACGCCAAGGGGGGGGGAGGGCTCACCTGATTGGCCGCGTGTCTGGAAGAAGAAGACAGTTACCGATCTGACGTCACTCGTCAGTGTGCGTGGCCATGAGCTGTGAACTGGCTGTGTTTTTGTGCAACTGAGGTGATAGTGTGTTGCTATATTTTAATATTAATCTCAAGTGAGGCGCCTTCCAGTTGTTCCATAGAGTAGTTTCGATGGTGTGTGATACTCTGAGCGGTCGGACGAGAATGTTGTATCCGTTTTTGAACATGGGGAAACTGGCCGCTCTGCGCCGTCGCCGCAACTATCTCCTTTACAAGGAAAGATTAAAGAAGTCCATCAATGATGACTGGGAGCAGCTGGACTCTGAAATATGGGTACGTTTAAGTGACAACTGTTCTAGTATTTACCTTCAGGCTTCATGAGTAGTTTTGTATTCATGATATGCGCTTAAGACATTTCTGCTACAGGTAGCCTCATAATTTCTTGCCGGTGGCATCCTCGTGGATGTCTTTTTGGCACTGAAAAATTGGAAATGTCTTAAGGTTTGGGATATTTTTTTTTTTAGACACAATTTGCAATTTAAATATTTCCCAAAATATTAGCATTATGATGTCTTAAGTGAATCTGGATTATAAGCGGAGGTTTCCTGGTCACCAGCTATCTGGTATTCTTTTCTCGTTGATTCGCGAATTTGCGACCAAGGCAACATGATTGCAACATGCACATTTCATTTAACAAAAGTCAGATATTATTCCAAAGGCTCGGCTCTATCCCCTCGTCGGACGTCGCATTATCGGCAGCCCCTTGCCGTTTACCCTTTTAGCTATTTAGCATTAACCATAGACTTCTGTCCGTCCGTCTGTCCGTAACCCACTCGGGCAGCATTGACATTAGTTTGATTGCTTTCGTATCGGCTGTCCCTTCAATAATTGCTCAACCATCCCAATAGACATACAAACAATCGATCTAATATTTACAGTTTCAATACCCGGTCCCGGATGGGCACACCGCTGCCGCAGTGTCACGGTCGCTACGGGCACACGGTTCCAGCCCCCTGACCGTGAACATCTCGAGACCAA